>NW_025954495.1:0-27282 GCF_022376455.1 Epithele typhae | reverse complement strand
AACCGTGTCGCGGTTGTAACCAACCACGGTTACAACTGTGTTGCGGTTACAACCGTGTCGCGGTTACAACCGTGTCGCGGTTACAACCGTGGTTGGTTACAACCACACGGTTACAACCGTGTCGCAGTTACAACCGTGTCGCAGTTACAACCGTGTCGCAGTTACAACCGTGTCGCAGTTACAACCTTACGGCGGTGGTTGCGACCGTGCTTCGCTTGGAACCCCGACACCAGCGTGTGGGGCGCATGAGCGCGTGGAGCATGGACGCATGCCTATCAGCCCAGTACAACCCTACAAGTACTTGGTTTTCTATTGATATCCTCTCCGTTGGACATAGGCAGTGGGGGCGGCGCAGAGCCCTCCCGTTCGGACGCTCTTCTCGTCAGCCCTAGCAGGCACCCGCTTGGACCGGTCGTGTACGGACAGGGACCATGGTTTGGGCCGCCTCGCTATGGCCCCGTTGTCAACACGGGACGGATGCGGGAGACAAGAGGACGTCATTAAGACACCGACGTCATTCGAGGCACGCCCGAGGTGGCTGTGCCCCAGGCGCGCCTCGGGGCCTGAGCGCTGAGCTCGAGTCCGAGTTTCTCGGACTCCGGGGTTCTTTGCGCACGCCCAGCGCCCGGGCCGCTCCCCGCCCCGGTTTTCCCGCGCCTCCGCTACGCCTGCGCGCGCGGCGCTCAAGTTCGCGACGCCGTTCCTCTGTCTCCTCACTTCTCTCCCTCCCTCTCTCCCTCGTTCTCTCCCTCGATCTTCGCTCTTCAAACTCTTCTCTTTGCTCTCGCTCTAGCTCTCGTCATCATGGCTGCGATGCACCCCGGCCACAGAGAGGTGAGCGTTCCATTCTGGTGCAGATCGCGCGTGCTTACCCTTTTCCGCAGGTCCTCGAGGCCATGATGCACACGAGCTACACCGAGATTCCGGTGGGCAGAATAATGGCGGTGAGCTCTCTCCTTCTTATCTCGCCCGCCGCGCTCACCTTCGCCTGCCAGGCTCTCCACCACGGCCTCAGTGCCGAGACCTTCCGGCGGGGGAACAAGATCCATGTTCGATTCCGCGCGGGCAGATGCCGTCTGCGTGGCGCCAACGAGCAGATCGAGAAGTTCCATACGGTGCGTCGTTTCGTTTTGCACTCTGTCTCGCGCGCGCGCTGACATGGCTCGACAGCCCCACGACCGTCTGGGCAACGTTAGCGGCCACCACTGTCACATGTAAGTTCATCTCCACCCTGCGCGCGCGACTGTTGACGATACTTGTGATAGAATTGGCCGTTGGATTATCAACACCTTTAACTTTGAAGGCCAGCGGTTCAAGCACTGGGAGTGGGAGCTCGTCTGTCGTCGTCCGTGGCAGGCGCCCCTTGAACGCCGAGTAGCCCGTAACGTACCGTACCGTAACTTAACTCTTCGTAATGCTTTGAAACCCCTCTTCCATCGTGTTAAGCTTGAAAGGTTATAGTATTAGTTGATGTTCGGTCATGTATAGTACTTGTATGTCGCACCCATCAAATATATTTCCTCTCCCCATGCACGTCCGCTCCCGCTGTCACTGAGAGAGGATTCCGAGCGGCCACTGCAAGGTACATTGGCCGGACTCACCGCTAATCATCCTCCTATTTCCAGTGATACATGCGCATCTCTTCTGTTCATCTCATCCCGGGCACCCACAAGGCGCGTCCAGGGACTCCAGGGTTCTTTGCGCACGCCCAGCGCCTGGGCCGCTCCCCGCCCCGGTTTTCCTGCGCCTCCGCTACACCTGCGCGCGCGGCGCTTGCTGGCTCGTGCGCGGCGCTCAAGTTCGCGTTCTTCCTCTGTCTCCTCATTTCCCTCGCTCGCTCTCTCTTTCGCTCTCTCCCTCGCTCTTCGCTCTTCGCTATCTTCTATTTGCTCTCTCTCTCGCTCTCGTCATCATGCCTGCGATGCACCCCAACCACAGAGAAGTGAGCGTTCATTCTGGTGCAGATCGCGCGTGCTTACCTTTTCCGCAGGTCCTCGAGGATATGATCCACACACGCCACTCCAAGCTGACGCTTGGACGCATCGAGGAGGTGAGTATTCCGTTCATTATCTCGCACGCAGCGCTCACCTTCGCCTTCAGGCTCTGCATTACGGTCTCGGCGCCGAGGTGGTTCGCCGGGACAACACGATCATCGTTCGATTCCGCGCGGGTAGGTGCCGTGTGCTCGCCGCGAATGACAACGTTGAATCGTTTCATGCGGTATGTCGTTCCGTTTCGCATTCGGTCTCGCGCGCACGGCTGACATGGCTTCATAGCCTCACGACGGCAGAGGGAACGTTAGTGCCCACCACTCTCGCCTGTAAGTGCATCTCTACCCTGCGCGCGCGACCGACGACGAGACACTTTACAGAATCGGGCGTTGGATAGTGAAAAGCTTCAACTTCGAAGCCAAGCGTTTCAAGCACTGGGAGTGGGACCTGATGTGCCGTCGTCAGTGGCAGGTGCCCGCTTGAACGCCGAGTAGCCCGTACCGTACCGTACCGTACCGTACCGTAGCTTAAACTCTTCGTAATGCTTTGAATCACACGTCCATCTTTTTTGCCTTGAAAGTCTGTAGTATTAGTTCATGTTCGGTCATGTACAGTACTTGGATGTCACCCATCAAATATATTTTGTCTCCTCAAGCACGTCCGCTCCCGCTGTTACTGTGAGAGAGGACATCACCCATTCAGAGCGGGCACTGCAAGGTACATTGACCGGACTCACCGCTGACCATCCTCCTCTTTCCAGTGAGACATGCACATCTCTTCTGCTGATCTCATCCCATCACCCATAGGGCGCGTCAAAATGCACTTCGCAGGCGTCGCCCGTTGGTACGTGTTCCACCAACTAACCCTTCTCACATTCGCGCACACACACAGTCCGCTCCCCCAGTGCCGCGCAGTAGACGTGCGGATGGCGGCGCGCTCTCCTAGTGCGCGTTTGGTTAAAACCGCAATGCTGTCGTGCTCGCGTTCGCCGTGAACCTCTCACGTCCGCCCTTGCGTCCGCGCTTCGCCTGATGCGTCGGCTCATGTGGTACCCTCGACATCCAGCCGGGGACGGACTCGATACCTGCTGGTCGATGCACTTGCACACGGCGAGAAAGAGCGGAATGGATGTATGTCTACTGTGTACTGGCCTACACTGCTTTTCTGTACGTCGTGAACGCTTGCGCCCGGCCTGAGGAGCATTTTAATACAGAACACGTCGAGGACAAACTCCGCTTTACCTTATTTTCACCGACATTCATGTCAAAGCTCTTCTGAAATATTGATTAGCTAGTGAGCTTTGGCCAGGCAAGGTACGTACGGAGTGGAAAATCTTCTGGTCATGACCCTTTGTCTCCCACAGGTGATAATCTTCGACGCGTGCAGAGGCCAACGGTTACGGAAAGAACGGATCATGATCACATTCTGTGCAGGAATGGGTTTATCGCTCTTCCTGCGATCCACCGGGAACGGTAGTGGCTCCAGTACCAGATATTACCAGAGTCGAGGTCTAAGATCTCCGACGGGTCGTGAGGGCCCTTCTTCATCTCCCCCTTGTAAGCCTGGAGGAGCTCTCCATATGTCTTCCCTTCGTTCTGGATGAAGAACGTCGAAGGAAGGGCGAACTCATCGGCCTGAGAGCCCCTCAGAGCCTGCAGGTTCTCGAAGTAGGGGAGCACGCACCTTCAGCCAAGCGATCACCATCAGTCCGTTGCAGCCCTGCTCAGGTCGAAGTTGAATACCAGCGCAGAGTGTCTTCGCCCTTCAGCAGGTATTCATCCCACTTCAGTAACTCTGCTCCCAGGTTCTTGCTCTGCCCTGACTCTTTCTTCCTTAGGAGGATCGCGAAGGTGAGAGCGCTCAACGGTATATGGTCGTCGAAGCTAACTTCCTCCCAGTTACCTCGGATCCAGTGCTCTAATTGTTCCCCAGCATCCTTCAAGCTGGAGAAAGGGTGTGTCTTCCCAACGGACCACACCAGGAACGACACCAGCGCGCACAAAGAAGGCCCGCTCTGGACCCGTCTAAACGCATCTCAGTACATGGTTGGTTCAACAAGAAAATCCACTCGCTCCTGCCCAATACTTGCCGTGCATACTTTCGGTATGGGGCTCCTGGGTCATTGTGTGTTGTGAGGATGGTAGTCTAGGCGCAGGGCACCGTGGGCGATGAGGACGCGGGGGCGGCGGAGGACGGCACTGGGACGCGGGGGCGGCGGGACGTGGGGGCGGCGGTCTCTTCACTCCCTCTACATTCGCATGATAATTGAGCCCCTGGATCCATCATTCCGCTCTCCAGCGCGACGGCTTGATAAGCCTCTATCACCGCCGTGTCCATTGGGCTGTCGATCATAGGCCATGCAAAGCACAGCGACGCGTCGAATTCATGCGTCGTACCGCGACCATATCTCCGTCTCTCCGTCGCCGAAATGTATGTTTCTCCCACACCATGCACATGTATCTACTTCGTACTTATATATCCAAGCCACAGTCCTCAGTCTGACAGCTCAATTATGTCATCCTCCAACTTAACACGTGACGACGTGGCTTTGGACGGCGAAGGCAGGATACCAGAAGCCGTGGGGACTCTACCCAAGGACCAGGTCATGGGCGTTGTGTTCGTCGTCCTGGCAGAAGACGTCTGTGTCAACAGGTCAGCGTTGGGTTTCTGCGATAGTGCCGTACGTTACCTGTAGCATTGGCACCCTTTGATTGAGTGCCCCGTTTGACGGCGGACGGCGTTCTGCATTACCATCTGCCCGTCCATAAGTATGAGTGAGGTCACGGGGACGGAGTAGACGTACCTTGTTATCGCTCTCAGGGACGGGTCCAAGATACGCAATGCAGAGCCTAGTCCAGGTACTTCTCCATAGGAGAAGGTCTTGAACAGAACGATGGGCTCCTCGAGGTGCCTGACGAGGGAGATGGGGTCCTCGCCGGGCCAAAACGCACGCCATTGTGTCTGTTGACGTTCCCATACCCAAGACTTGCCATGCCGGAATAGCTCGGACTGAAGTTGTGCGATGTCGTCAGGGATGAAGAGGACGTCAGGACTAAAGCCAGCCTTTTGATGTGCCGTGGTGGGGCGTCAGCTGCGCCGACACGCTTAAGCAACCGCACGTACCATGGTCCACAACAGGGCTACGCGTGGGTGTGTCGAATTTTCGACGCCCAGAGAGCTGAGAAGGTCTTCGTCGCCCGTTTGACTTCGTGCTTGTTCCCAATAGGTGTAGAAGGTGCTGAATTGCAGGCAGCATCCCACGTCAGTGGAGCGAAGGAACAACTTGTGGATATCGCTCAAGGTGATCGCCATCGGTTCAGAGGAGATTTCTTGCCACTCCTGCCTCATCATGTCAAGACGACGGAAGGCGTGTACAGGGCTCAGAACCTTCTTCAGCCTGTGGTTCAGAGCAAGGGATATCTCCCCATTGCGCGCGTACACCGGAATCTCCACAGGCGATTCATGTTTCTGTGGAGCACATGTTCAGACGTATGTGTTGGACAGATGAGGGGAGTATTGCTTACGTCTAGCCAAACCATCGCATCGACCAATTCGTCGCCCTGTCGTTGACCTAGAGGTGTCGGGACTGTCGTGCACGTCAGCAGGTGATGTATAACGTGTTGGGGTGCAGGTTCTTACCCTAGATCTCCCTCTCGGAGGTGGAGTGGAGAGCCTTTCGTGCTGCTTCGCAGCGTTTTTGCCCTTAGATATCCTCGAGGTGGTGCGTTTGCGCGTCGGGGACTTCGACGATCGAGTGAGGCCGCGTGACGTGCTCATTGAAAGACGCACTCACCTTGCGCCGTGAGGCACCTCTTGATGAACTCTGGCCGTGACCTTGGCCTTGGCCTTCTTCGCCGCTGTTAGCTTCGAACGGTTGTCATCGCGCGGACGCAACGCCATCTCCGCGGCGATGATGTGTTGAAGAGATTTGAGCATGTTGACGACGTCGGGGGTGTCATTGTACTCCTTAGGGTTGGGCTCCCGAGCCATGTCGTAATATCGTTGGGCTTCGATCATCCGTAGCTGCTTCTCCGGCGGCCCAGGTTGTGGTGGAAAGAACACCTTCAGGCAGAAGGGGCACTGTGCGCGTTTGTGAGCGTGCGGGGGGTTTAGTAGGACACGTATAGCACCACTCACCTTCACTGAAGCCGTTCCTGCGTGGCCTATCTTGTACACAGGAAACGCTGGGACCTCAGCGATCGATAGTCTGGCCACAATGTGAGCAATTGGAACCGACTGCGTCTGGGAGCCTGTCTGACAGCCCAGCCAGACACTTTTCACGGATGGGGTCGGTCATGGTCTTGACGTCGTTAAGGTTGCGACCGCGTGTCACCAAGTGAATGCCCTTCTTCGTCGAGTACAGACGGGTTATGAGAGGTAGAGACATGTTACGGGTGAGTGTGATGGCTGGACGGCGCAGCAGGTCAAGCTGAGGGAGACGGGCGGGTGGGGACTGGGCGTCGTGCTGTCGGGGAGTTCAAGCAGTCGATATCACCGCGGTACGTGTGTGGATGGCCTGAGATGTACACGCGGTCGAGTATTTCCCAAAGAACCATCAGACCGCTTCCAAACGGTCGCTCTTTTCGGAGTCTGACGCCCCACCCTGTCCATTGCCGCTCCTAGGACTGACCGCCGAACGGAGTCCCGGGGTCTGGGGCGGCTGTCTGAGCGTCGTCGCCCGGACCCCCTGCCTGTGCATCATCTTGGGTAGCGTTGATGGTCCTTAATCTGGGTACGATCAGTTTAGTCTCAAACACAAGGTATCAAACTCACGGATCTAGACCCCTTGCCCTGGCACTAGGCCGCCTTGTCCTGGGCTTACTTGTGACGCTGTTCGCGTAGTCCACTACGCTTTGGAGAAGTGCGCGTAGTTTCCTAGGCGCAATGCTGGCCACGATCTCAGCTACACATGAGGTCAGCGCTTTCCCTTGTTTCAGACATGCGTACATACCGTCGGTCCTCGTCGTCATATTTGATGTGTCTTCCTCAGCCATCCAGGCTATGTGCTAGGTGTTTGAGATCGCCCCGTTGCCGTCTGGCTGATATTACATTCCTCTGCACTAGGCCACATGGGACGGCGTACTCTATCTATCCTATCATGTGTTGGATGGCATGTCATTGGGGTCCACGTCGTTAGGGTCGATGTCCATGTCCCTTGACCCCCTAGCACCGTCCCTCGCATTGGCGGCATCGGCATCCTCCTCATTGGGCGCGTGCGCGTCCTCCTCCGCGGGTTGCTCGGTTTTGATACGAGGCTCGAGCCCCTCGAATTTGGGAAAGCTCAGACGAGTCTGCACGGAGAACTTGGATGAAGATGAGCGATAAGCCTGTCCCCAGATTCCTCGCCGACACGCTCACCTTTGAATGCCACGCCTTCCCTTGTTTGCCCGCCTTCTCCCATTGCAACATGATCTCACTCGCGTTAACCGGCCAGGAGTTGTGAACGTTGCGTAACAGGACGAGCGAGCCAGATGGCGCTCTTTCGGATGGGCATCGGGGAACCCATTGGGAAGTGCGGTAATGCCAGAGACGCAAAGACGAGTGAGGCTCACCCTGCGCCTGGTCAAATACTCCAATGGATTTGGTCTTGCCTTCGACGAGTGCCTTGCACCTTTTCAGCAGACGATGGTAGGTAGCGCCTTCCATGTTTCCAACCCAGCACATGTACGGGGCCGCGCTTTCGTCGGCCTGAGGGAGTATAAATGGCACACCCGACATCCGTATGGCTTGAAGTACGCACCTCAATCCAGGCCAAAACCACCGTGCCAGAATCCATCCCACACTCCCCAAGGCAGATCGTAGCGTTGAGAGGGGCCAGGGTTCCCCCGTTCAGCGCACGATCCCATTCCCTCAGCTCCTCCGCCAAACCAACACAGAAGCCTATTTTTGACCCACGGAATAGCAGAGCCGGCGTGTTGGCGGAGATCTCTATCGTGTCGCTCTCGTACCGTTTGAGTTCCCAGAAGCCACGTTGCCACGCGTATATCTCATCATCGTAATCGCCGAGGTACTCTTTGAGGACTTGTATGTCGGAGAGTCGCATGGAGTTTTGACGCACGTAGACGTAACGCCTTTCGGGCCCGGTGTCTGCCTGGGGGCTGATTAGAAAGGCCCTCGAAACACGTACAGGACGTACCTTCGCCCAAGCCAACATGGGCATTAAACCCCTGCTCATGGGTGGTTCAGACGAGTACAGAGGAGCGCAAGCGCAGGCTGGGCGTCGGGGCAGTGTGGGTGGGGGGTACAGGATATTGGACGGGTGGGGACGACGGAAGATGAAGGACGTGCGGGATGAAGGATGGCGGGAACGGAAAACGAGGGACGGAAGAGGGGTCGCTTTCACTCCCAGGATCAGTCCCTCCATTCTCGCCGTGGGTAGTACCCGCTTCCCCTAGCGTGCGCGCGTGCTTTCTTAATGTAAGCAATCTGGAGAATACGAAGGCGGCCGATTACATGGACTATGGAGATACCGGAGTATGCAGAACTACGGACATGACACGCGCACGGACAAGTCGCGCGAGGACGATTCGCGCGCGCGATGAGACCAACGATACAGTCGTGGAGGACTGACTACATCCTTCCCTTCTTCTGAGTTTTTTTCCCACCCCTCGCCTTGTTTCCAGCAGCAGCCGCCTCCTCATAATCAGAGTCACTGGCAGAGGTATGCAATCAGAGCCATATTTCGGGCAACCATACGCACTCACCGCTGGTCACGAGACCTCTTCTTTGATGGGCCGGCCTCCGACGGTCCGGTGTCCGACAGCTCCGCGCGTGCTTGCATAAACACCTTATCTCTAGCTGCACGCTCCGCGTCTTCGGCGTCCTCCATGGTCGCGGCGCTGACATTTGGGTATGAGGCAACGCTGACATGCGTGATATCAAGTGCTTACCCTCCATTTTCTTCGTCATAGCGCGCCGGCAACTGGCCTCGGGTCCGTCGTGTCGGGAGCACCCTCTTCTCAGTCTCAGGGGCGAGTTTCTTGGCCCTCCCCTTCCCCTTTCCAGAGCCCTCTAGCCCAGGCTCCAACTCGGCAGGCGTGGGTGCACCTTCTCCATGATTGGAGTGTTCATGGGAAGGAGCGGTTTGACCTGACTTCTTACGATGACGAGGCTTAGGTGCAAGGGGGGCGTTCTCTGCCGAAGAGGCTGTAAGCCCGACATAGGTAGCGACCAATAACAGGGCTCACCGCTCTTCTCTAAGGGACCGTTTTTGCCAGTGAGCTTTTCACGAGTATTCGTGCGGGGGAGCGGGGGGAGCGTCACGGCTTGGGTGATTGGAGTCAGAACCAGACGCCCTCAGAATGGATGAGCGCTTACTTGGGACAGAAGGCGCGGTGTTCTCCGCCAGCTCAACCTGGGTGCTGGTGCTCGTCCCAGCCTTGGCCCGAGTATTTGTACGGGGGAGCGGGGGAAGCGTCGCGGCCTCTGTGGTTGGAGTCAGCCATGCAACTGAAGCCGTAGAAGATTGCTGACCCTCTTGGTCGTCGCTCGAAAGGACGGGCACGCGAGGGTTCTTCTTGGTAGGCGCCGACCTGGATCCCGCGCCGCGCTCTATTCGAGAACGTCCTATCAGCGCAGATCTATTAGCGTAACAGATACGCGTACTGGGAGCGGGTTGCTGGAAATCTTCGTCGTCAGAGCTCGAGAGCACGGGCTCTCTAACTTTTTTCGTGCATGACTTAGATGCACCCGCGCGCGCTCTGTTCGTGAACGTCTGGTCAGCGCAGAGCAATAAGGGTGACTGACATGCGTACTGGGAGAGGGCTGTGGCTCGTCGTCGTCGACGGGTGTGCGAGGTTTCTTCGTGCGAGGTGCCGACTTGGTTGTACCCGCATCACGCTCTGGTCGATCAATCGTCAGTGGGGACATTATACATGGGGGCGAAACTGTCTACGCACTCTCTTTTGAGCGCTTCGGTGCATTCCCGTCTCCGGGTTGGGCAATGGTGGCCTTCGAAGGTTTCCCCGCCTTGATCGAGGCCTTCTTCTTGGCGCCCTCTGCATATACTTTGTTAGCCCTTGTGAAGGGCATGAATGGAACGTCGCATACCGAAGGCAGGGGCTGAGTCGCTGTCCGCTTGCTGTCGCGCACCAGCATACCCATTAGCGTTCGTCGTGCCATTGCGGTCATGCTCGGGCTCGCCTGGCAAGGGGAGGGTGGGGTGTCAAACGGGTTTCGAGGAGGACCAATATGACGTACCGTCTGAGGCCTTGGTGACCCCACTGAGGTAGGCAGGCTTCCCGTAGGTCTTGCCACAGGTCTCTATTGGTGGCAACTCGTCGTTGTCGTTGTCGTTGTCGTTGTCGTCATCGTTGTCGTCATTGTCGTCATTGTCGTCGTCGTCGTCGTCGCAGTCGCGGTCGATGACCTCGTCGTCGTCCTCCGTGTCCGTGCGCCATCGTTTTTCCTCTGGGAAACGTTAGGGAATGATCAAGAGAGCTTTTTATAGCCACGCACCCTCTACCATAGCATCCGCCCATTGCCATAGGACACCCGGAACGTCCTGGTGCTCGGCGAACTCGTCGTCGTCGTCGCCGTCGTCGTCGTCGTCAGCTGGGAGGTTGGCCTTGAAGCCTGCCTTCTGAGCCTTGGCAAGCAAGGCAGCGAGCACTTCTACCTTGGTGGTGAGCCTTTTTATCTTCTTCACCTTGGACTTATAGGCTGCGTGCAGAAAGTCCACCATGGAGCGATTCTCGGCGTCCTTCCCCTGCTCGACCCTGGCCATGCGTGTGAGGGAATAAATCAAAACGTAGCGGAGGGTTCTTACTCGTGAACCACGATCTCACCCTCATTGTTCACTCCGGCCGCAATGAACATGCCTTGTATGCCCGAGATCTCGTACAGTTGCTCGAGGCATCTGCGCATGTAGTTCGTGACCACCGGAGCAAAACTGTGCCATGCGTCAGGTGATATGATAATATGTCCTCGCAAGGAGCACTCACGTAAGCCGCTGCTTGTGCGTCATTTGAAGGGTCTTGCGGTTGTCGTTGTATTCATCTGCGAGAGCGGCGAAGTAGGCACGGATAGATGGGTCGAGCTTTTCAAAGGCCTCTCTCGACGCGGCTGTGTCAATGCCTATCAGCACTCGGCCCGAGATGTCCTTCACAAAGGGGCAATCTCGCGCGCGTTCCTCCGAGGCCTGCCACATTTGGTAGGCGGTCCTCTTGCGAGGCTGCTTAGGGTCGAGGTTCGGAGTGGCGATGGGGTCAACCTTGAAACGACGCCTGTGGCGAGCGATCTTCACATCGGAGTGGAATAGCTACGCATGTTCAGTCTAATTACCAATGCGTCAGAACGTTGGCCACTTACGAATTCTCGTCGGGCATAGAACACCTCAGGGTCCGTCCCCTTGGGGGGGACCCCGACGTTCTCCTTGCGATAGTTGTTGATCATAACCCTTGCAGCGGCCACGAGAACACCTATACGGTCAGAGGTTACCTTGTGTTTCCATGCCTTCTCCTCTGCTGGAGACGACGGGTAAAGATGCCTGAACACCTTCGACTTCCCGTTCATGGTGATGAGGTTCCGTATGGCGGGAGTTTGATACTGTTCGTTACGCCACTTGATCTCCTCTGCGGTGAGGCTGTTGCGGGCGCCCATGGTGGAAACGAGGAAGGCGGATGGCGGATGCGAGGGCGACGGTGCGGGAAAGCGAGAGGTGGAGCAGGTGGCGTCCGGGAAGAGGCTCCAGGAAGGATTTCTTCATGTGGGGGTTGAAAGCAAGCGTTCTCGACGGGCTTGAGGTGATACCAGGGTCCTGCTCGTAAGCGCATGCTCGAATGCGTCGCCAATGAAATCAGACATCAATCTGATGGGAAAAACTAAGGAACGTACTTTGGGACCCGTTCACGCTAGCGGTTGCTCTCGTCGGTGTGATATCACGCATGCGCGATTGAGCCCATATCGCTAGTTCGAACCCCTGTTCGGTTCCAACCGCCCTTTGGATTCAACCGCCGCTCAGTTCGAATCGCCGAACGTCGGACGTGCTGTTCAAACGTACGTACGGTTTCAACCTTCTGTGTTGTAGGAGTGCCGACAATAGCCCATCTATCTCATGGTTCGACCTATCTCCTTGGGTCAGAGCGGGACACAACATGTGCAGTAACATTTGTACAAATGCACGATGGCTATAGCCGCGATCGCTACATGAAACCCTACGTTCGCATCCCCCGTACACGAGACCAGATCGAAGTGTGTAGTGCAGATGTTCCTCAGCTACACCGGCTGGCAAGGTGTCAAACGATGCCTATCATCCGACGAAGGAGCGTACTTACGCAGCCCCAAACTAATACCATTCTTGGGCCTGTCGTTCGTACTCGTCTTGAACGTTCGATGGGAGAGATTCCCAGCACTTCTTGCACCGTTCAAGGTCGAGGTCCGGGCATGATACCGACGGGCAATATTGCTGTCGCTCTTCGGAGAGGAACCACATGGAGAACGCCGTCGGGCGAAGGCGTTTGGTATACTTCGACGTGGGTTGTTTGATAGGCTTCGACGTGGGTTCCAGTGGCATGATACGGGGATTCACGTTGAGGAACAAGCGTGCGTCGTATGGGTTGAGAGTCGTGAGAAGGGACTAGCAGGCTGAAGAAAGGCATGTACGTACCTTCCACATGCCTCTTCCACATGTGGGCGCCACTAGAAATGTTTCATAACCTGGATGACGTGTTACCCTCCCGGATTTAACTGGCTTCTGACTCGCCCGGGTGGCAAACATAGTACATGCTACTGAGAAGCAAATTATCGCATCGTGTATATGTTACTAGAGTCCATTTAGACTACATAGACGGCAGAGCTACAGGTGGGATGGGGAGACGTCCAAACCTCGTGGTGAACTGGGCCGTGTAGAATTGTGTTCCAGTAAGCTGTAGGACCTCGTATTCATCAGAAGTCCAGTCACGGCCTTTGTGACCGGTCTTGATGTCGTCGGGGCACCCAGGCCAAGTCGCCATCACCGCTAGAAAACGGCGCAAGGGCGGGTGCATTCTTGCCAGCGCTCGTCAGGAGGCGACCTCCAATGGAAATCTTCATCAACCTTGAGAGGGATGATGCTTGCAATCGATCCTCCCTCGCTCCATATCCCGGCGACAAACGTCTCCCGGCCCCATCGCTGCATGACGTTCCATCCACTCCGAGGGACGACAGCGGCGTCGAGGGCCATGACTTCGCAACGGAAGTTGATCTCGTGACACTCCCATAGAAGCATCTGACGAACACGCAGATCGGTGGCCGCCATCTCTTGAGAAACCTCCATCCCGTCAAAGTCGGGCGTCTGGGCCTCTGAGTAAGAAGGGAGCGCAGCTCGCGACCCGAACAGCCGTGCGACGTCGTTCTGACCTTCGATTTTGCGCTTCAGGCGATTGTCGTGCGCCGTTGAATCAGGGGCGTCCTGGATCTGGTAATCTCCCCATAGCGCAGCACGCCACTCGGAGATGGTAAGCGGGTCTCCTGATACGGTGATGTCGAGGAGACGGAGGCGGCAAAAGGCCCTGATGCGAATCGCGTTGTGGAGGTATCGGTGGACCTTCTCATCCCGCCGTATTTGCCCCCGCAGCTGTACATCATCGGGCACCGGCGTCGCCGAGGAGATCGTGTCAAGAAGGAAGGGGGGCGGATAGAAATAGTGTACGGAAGTGCGTGGCTGCGGGAGGCACTTGAGATCGCGCTGGGGGACGGCCCAGACGTGCGGAACATCAAGGAAAAGTGGCTTATTGAACTGCCGCGACGGATGGCCAACGTCTGACGGGGCTGGGGCGTTCGACGGGCCCGGCGTGTGGGATGGAGACTTGGAAGGAACGGTATCGGTGTTACCGGACTTGTGCCGACGGCCACTGCGCCTGGTCTTCTTCGTCTTGCCTTGGCCGTGCCCGTCTTGCTCTTCTGAACCTCGACCGGCATCAGTTCCACCCTCCTGGTCTTCATCGGCCCGTCTTCGCCGCACGACTGTCCCTGGTCTAAGCCCGCCAGAGTGCCGGAGCAGAGTTGACCCGTGATGGCGAACACCATGTTTGACACCCAGCTGCTGGTGAGGTTCGCTATCGCGCCGAGCTCATCGGGATGATGCCGCATGGGAGGAGACGACTCCTTCTGGGAGAGGTGGTAGGGTGCAGTGGACGTTACTACCTTCCAGATCTTGATGTACCGCGTGAGCGGTTGGATGAACCAGATTGGGAGACCGACCCGAGTGGCCAATTGAACCGTGGCGGCGTCGCTCGCGAAGAGACCCAGAACGGGAAGGACATCGAGGCTAAAGTCGGTGGTAGAGTCCATTCGTGGCAAGACGACGGTGAGGTAGGTGTGAAGTCCCAAGAGCTCCAACGTGACGCGCTGGATGTGTGCGCCGACCGCGATTGAGACGACGGCGTCTGAGGGCAGTCGCATCATGCGTTCAAGGCACTGTCGCAGAACCAGACAGAGCTGTTCGCCATATGACATTCGGTGTGGTGGCACACCGGCGATGGACATGAACTTGGATGTCGCACGTTCGGCAGCGTGGCAGAGGTGAGACCGGATGTCGGGAAGCAAAAACCCTAGTCCAGGGACGCCGATGTTAACATCCTCCGCCCAATCGCGCGAGGACGAGAGCAATGTCCAGACTGCGGGTGGAATGTCGGCCTGCGGATGGCGGAGAGAGGGTATACACCCTAGATGCCACATGTTGCGTATCATGGGCTGAGGCCATCTCGAATATTCGTGCTCGCCCCACAAGCCGTCCGAGAACGTGCGGACGACCCGTCGTTCCACAGGGTGTGCGGGAACCCAGTCTTGATTGGGTGAGGTGATCACAGCCACGTTCAGTCCATCTTGTGAAGCGACACGACCGTCGAATGGTGAGACCACGGATGGTGCTGCATTGCAGGAGCGTCAGCGGTGTGACATGTCGGTGATGGCCTAGCCCTCACCATCTCTGTGCTGATTGGGTTGCAGCACTTGACGGGGTTCTGAGCCCGGATTCTGCCCAGACGGGAGAGGGGGAGGCCGAGTTTTCGGCTCCCTTGGGTATGAGGCTGAGGCAGTCACGATGTTGCGCGCAGACGGTGGCATGGATGAACAGATGCCGCCGGGGGAGAATGTATTTCCTAACACAGCAGTCTTCAGAAACAATTCAACCATCGGGCGTAGCATGAAGCCGATGATCTGATGGAGGGGAATCACAGCGTAGGCCAAGATTCGACGAAAGGGAAGGGGCAGAGTTCTGAACACGCCACACTTCCCGATCGCCCCCCGGTTCAGCTCGACAACATGTAGTTGAGTACGCTGCGACCGCCGGCGCACGCGAGTGTTGCACTCGCGCAGCAGCCTGGTGGCTCCGGGGACCCCTCCATGAAGACCATAAAATACAATAGGTACTTACAGGAGGATGTAAGAGATATCGGTGGCTCGCGAGTCGCAATTGTTCGGTCGACAGTGACACAAGTCACGTGGGCGTCTTCCCACCGTTGAAGTTGAGCCGGGCCGCTATTGGCGCACGTTCCCACATTAGGCGCGGGGCCTCGGTGGCATCGGACGTGTCGTACTTACTCATGTCTACGCCCGCCACCACGGCAGACGATCGAGAGCTGGATGCACAATCCGCGCTCTGGATCAAAGGGTGAACATTCCGACCCGGCGGCCTCGCTGTATAATCAGTGCAGTGCCCGGGCCTCGACACGGGCCTTATGCCCTGCCGACGTACGCGCGCGCTCTGGGTCAATGGCAGAATGTTCCGATCTGGCGGCCTCATAGTGCGCCGCCCCAGCATACATGGTCGTCTTTCCATCAATACATGACCATGCCCAATCAATCACTGACACGACTAGCTACGCGTGACTAAGCCCGGCCAACCCCTCGACTCGGGCAGCCGACGGCAGGGGGCACTGTGACCCCTTGCTTGAGGGAAGAGAGTCCCCGCCCCCACTGAGCGGCCCGGGCGCCGAGTGCCTTGCCGAACGCGCCGTCCTCTTTTCCGTGCGAGCTGGCTTTTGCTCCATGGTCCTGTCTTCTGGGTGATATCCATGGCTCGCCAACCCAACCGAGGGCCGCAAACGCCTAGGAAGACCAGGTCGAGGACCTACAGTGCTGCCCATGCAAGCGTCACTCCTGCCCATGCTAAGCGCGATGCCCGACCCGTGGACACTCCTTCTCGCCCAGTTTTGGGTTCCACGCGGGCGCATACGTACCGGAAGGTCAGACATCTTGAGCTCGACCAAGGAATGCCTGGCGCGGATATCCTACCGTCTGGGCTGCAGCGCATCACAGAGACCTTTGAGCAGCTGGGTCTCACACCCGACGTCCCCTCCGATAACGAAGATACAGAGAGCGAGGACGAAGGATGCTCGAGCGATGAGGAAGGTCGAAGGCGTCGACCCAAAGCCAACAACACCATAGTGAGTACACCATCGCCCAACCGTGGACACCACTCACCAACGCGTGACAAGCCACCCCACAAACGCAGGGCGCAGTTCCTGGCGTGGCACCCCTGGTGTATGACACACTGCTCGACAAACGACCGGGGCCCAAGCCGACGGATAAGTGCGTGAACTGCGTCCTGAATTGTGACGAAGAGACCATCCTCGACGATTTCGACGCTCGATACCGCTGTCAAGATTGTACCCCTGAACCCAACCTATGCGCCGAGTGCGTTGTTGCCACCCACCGTCTCAAATTCGACCATCGACTACTCGCCTGGGACAAGCAAGAGAAAACGTGGATAAGCACGAACGTTTTCACACTCGGCCACGTCCTTCATCTTCAACATCCCTCAGGAGAAGTATGCCGCGACCCTGAAGCTCACAACACTCGGATGACGCTAGTCCACGAGCACGGTATCATCCTCAACGCGATGGTGCGGTTCTGTCTGTGTTCCGCCGAGCCCCACTCCATGCAGCTGCTGCGCCATGGGTTATACCCTGGCACCTGGGGCGATTGGCCCCGAACCGCGTTCACGCTGACGGTGATGGAGGTCTTCGAAGCCCATCTGCTACAAGCGCAAAGTAGCGTCCACAACCTGTATCTCATACTCAGACGCATGACGGATTGATTCATACCTGGGTCGGTGCAGGTACGAAGACGCATTCTGAACATCGATCGCACGTTAACATTTCCGCGCAGAATCGAGAACGGGAGATTCTACAAGCGACCCGCGAGTATGCCTACCTGATGCTCTGTCTGCGTCACGCCCACCGTCCTGGGTGTCCCTTCAAACACAACGCCTTGGTGACCCTCTGCCCGGCCTGCCCACACCCGGGCAAGAACATGCGCCCAGACTGGGAATGGAGAGATGCTCTGTTTAGGTAATATATAACCTGTCACAACAGAGGCCATGCCTGACCGATTTTCAGCTTTCTGGACGAGTGGTTCATCGAGTTCGACGGAAACTTCAGGCAATTCTTACGACCAAAGACGAGTGACCCCCTAGACCTTGCGTACGCCGCCCTCAGCTCCTACTTCGCCAACTCTGAAGACGTCGCCAAACACATGGAGATGGTTGGAGACAAGGACAAGGAGGTAAGCTCGGTCGGGCTCTGAAGGCCCATATGTGCACGATGTCCTGACATAACACCCCAACAGCCCAGCGACTGCAACAACTTCAAGGCCAGCGGGCACACTGGACACGTCGGCTCCGTGACGGGCCTGATCGCAGGCGTGTGCAGACATGGATTCGTTGCTGGCGGCAGCATGATTAACTTGAACAAAGGCGAACGGTAGGCGTATAGTCGTAGATGGACTCGACACATCTGACACACACTCAGTTTTGCCTTCATCCACTTCTCATTATGGAATGCATCCCAGCCTTTCCGCACGCTCAAAAGGTTCAAGATCTGGTACGACGTGGGATGTATGCTTGCAGTGAATCTGAAGAAGCGCATGAAGGACTTCCTGTCCAGACCCGGGGACCACCAGAGTGAAGCCGACGCCGACGCCGACGCCGACGCCGACTCCCAGCACTCCAACGCCGACAGCGATGCCGACGCCGACGGCGGCGACCACGAGGACGAGGACGAGGACGACAAGGACGACGACGACAGCGACGACAGCGACGACAGCGACAGACACGACGACAGCGACAGCGACAGCGACAGCGACAGCGACAGCGACAGCGACAGCGACAGCGACCCCCCGGACACCGGTGACGATGAGGATGAGAAATACTATCCCGCACTCGAGGTTTCCATCGGAGACTTTCACATCAAGGCGCACAAGGAGGAATGCCAAACCGTGTACAACTCCATGACCCATCGAGGTACCGCCCGAGTGGGAGGGGAGGAGACCGAGCAGTGCTGGGCGGAGCTCGACCCGACATCAGAGCGCACGCAAGAGATGGGTCCAGGCAATCGAGAAGACACCCTCACGTTCGCTGTCGACAATCACAATCAGACGAAGATGTACAACATCAGTGAGTTCTCATAAGGAGGGTTAATACGTTACGCTAGACCCTGAGACGCTTCTTTCAACAGACAGCGACATTAAAAAGCGTCACGACAAGGCACTCGATCGTCGGAAGAAGCACCAGAACTTCATGCGAAGTCTAGAGTCCACTATACCCGACGATCTCTTGGGCACTTGGGAAACGGAGATGGAAGCATGGCTAGATACGATCGCCGACCCAACGGAAGACGACGATCTTGCCTGCCTCAATCCATTTGTGCTCCATGTCGATGAAGGTTAGTTTCCAGGCTAACTAAGGGTGTACGGAGACAGACTGACGTGGGATCCATTGTACTAGATATGTCTTTCTCCGAGCCACAGCTGCCTCCGCTGAGTGCTCATGGCCACACGGACCACACCCGAACCATTGGAAACGTCGCAGCTATGGTGCAAGCGGTCAACCTGTGGGAAGATGGGTACGTTTTCGTCGATCGCAACACGGGCACTGCGCTCATTCTCCCCAGGCACGAAATTCACTTGGTAGGAGTGGGCCATTACTGGCAGAAAATGATTAATGAGATATGGGATATAATGAGAAGATATGAGAGACCTTAATAAGCTATATTAAACACCACCACTATCATCATAGGCGAACAAAAACATAATATATAGCAGAAGTGTAAACATTGTGAAAGCTAGTACTAAAGTGCTTACTATGCAGATAAAATCCAATATAGTACAACACACTGTGTTATAGCTGCCCTTATGCATATCGTCAAGATTTTAGGTGCTGTATTTGATTTTGCATAGACAGAGTATGCACTATCATTCTACATTGCAAGAACACTTGAAGGGGGACTAGGGTCAACAAAGGGGTTGCAGTTATATAGGCCTTCTACATAGCTTTCTGATGTATATACAATCACCCCAAACAGATAAGAACTGAGGTCACAGGAGCTATCCAAAATTAGTAGGCACCAGTGATAACATCTACACTGTGCCTGATCTAATGGATATAAAGTCGAGCTGTAGGTAGATTAGTAACACACTCTATAGTAGCTGCTTTCATGAATATAATCGGGGTTTTAGGCAATTGATTGGATTTTACAAAGCCTGAATACCCATTGTTACAACCAGGCCTGCATAGCACAGCCACATGTAGAAAAAGCGGCACTACCAGGGATTGAACCCAAGGCTCCTGGGTCCCCCACCTAGGTGCTGTACCAGCTGAGCTGAGCTGAGTTTGAAAAAAGCGTTCAAAATAGGCACCTAGCTGCACTTTCAGCCACTGTGGCAGCTGTGGCAGGGGCAGGAGGAGGCAAATAGTACCAAACAGTGCCCATATATGGTGGAGAGGCATGAGAGAGGCTGCTGACAAAGATTGGGCAGCACAGCCCCACCAAAAGAGGATGGATTGCAGCCAGGGCTTGTGGATGACAATTTTAGGTGGCTTGGTGTGGCTTGCAGTAGCTGGCAGTGGTGGCTGTGGCTGAGAGCGAAAATAAGCGCCCAGAAGCGCTGAGATGGGCTAGGTGGCTGGTCCCAGGCTCCAAATACGCTGTTATGGGCTCAAAGCATACAAAATGATAAAACAAAGTACATAGATCATGTGGGCAGTGCTACTAGTGCCTATCTACCAAAAATGAAGCAGATCCAACCATGGGAAAGGGATGGATGGCATGCAAGGCTTGTGGATGTAGCAGCCCAATGGGCGCCTCTGAAATAGACGCCCATGAGCGCTGTGCCAACCCACATCATCAGTAGGTGCACAGGGGGATGAAAAATGCGAAGTGGGGGATGAATGGGGGGTCAACAGAAAGAGTACACACCTGGGAGCAATCTGGCAGTGTTCTGGAGGTAATGGGGCATGGAACAAGGTACAGTGACGTCAATGTACCATGGGAATGAGCAAATCAACAAAGGCACACTTACCTAACACCCACACACACCCAAAGCTTATCAGAGAGTTGAAGAGAATGCTGAATCCATCTCACACAGAACTCGGTCTGTGCTCCAACGACCAGGCCACCCGAAATGGCAATGTCACAGGCATCCCAGGCTCAAGACCACCGCTCTAAATCGGTGCACCGAGTAGGCATGGTACAGGAGCACAGGGACTGTGGGGGGCATCCTCCCACTCATAAGCACTGACTTTGGCCAAAAGCCAGGCAACAGAGGCGAAGGGTGGACGAGAGTCCCCCAAGAGAGGAGGAGCAGTGGCAGGAGCGATGAGAGTGCGCGCTGCTGGCGCTTATGTAACAGTTTTCTCACACACCATATTAGGCAACTGCATCTGGGAACATTGCTTACACTCTCTATTGCTCATTTCTTGTCTGTTTCTTATGACTCAAGCTGTTCCAAGTACGTCTCGTAAGTGGCTTTTGAACGGTGTATGTTACATAAGCATATTCCCAGGCACAGCGCTATAACCCAGTCAACACTGCCAAGCAGTAGTTGCTACAGTATAGCAGCTGCAAAGCACAATACATAACATAACATATACTGTCTTGTAGCCCTTCGAATAGGCGTTCTAATACACCTACACACATAGTGATTGGCTCAGAAACAAGCCTATAATCAGCCATATACAGTACATATAGTGCTGCAGCAGTGTTACTCAAGCCATTCCATCGCATCTGCTTCTAGAATCACGTGACATAACATATTAGTCCCTCTGATCAATGCGCATCGAACGCACTCAAGACCATCCAAAACGGACATCATCTGAGCTCATACCAACAGTTACAACATATGAACCATATGTCATAGACCTTGCAATGCTTCCAACACTGCATTGATATGAGCGCTTTGTTGACATCTAGACTGGCTCCTATGTGGACTAGGTTCACGAATATAATCAACATTATAGGGAATTGATCTGATTTACTAGTAGGCAGGCATAGGTGCAATGAGCAGAGACAGGACGATACAGCCACTGGGCGTCTAATAACTTGCGGAAGCCTCACTTTTCTGAAAGCAGCCCTTCAAAACTCGAATCAATTCCAATAAATCTTGAGTATATTCACAGTAGTAGTCCACATAGAGTCTGACTGAAGCCCTAAAAGAGCGCCCATCTCAGTCTAGTTGAATAGGTATAGACACTAATAGGCACTACAAAGTGTATCAGGGAGTGAAGCGCTGGGCCCAGGTGGCAGTGCAAACCCAGCGCTAGTGGAACCCTACATGGGGACCCTAACCCAGAGCTAGGGTGATAGGAGTAAGTAGCAAACCTATGCGTGGGAAGTGGCTGTGCTAGTGAAGAGTAATAGGAGTCTGAAATTTTATTCCCACGGGTCGCACTAAGGGTGTCGCGCGTCGCAGCCAGAGCCCACCCCATAAAGAACGATTCATTCGTACCTCATTAATCGTAAGGTGGAACTTAGACGTGTCGATAGGATCAAGGGCGCGGAGAAGGACCGTCAACGACGGCTCGTCACCCAACGAATGAAGGTGTTCCGTGAGGAGGTCCTAAGCTGCAAAGAGACTTACGACCGTCACATAGGGCGACATATCGCCTCCGCCATCGGCGTCTACCAATCCTCGGCACGAAACATGCCCCGAGACTTCCCAAGATACGACTCCTTTGAAGACATACCTCACACCACGGAGAAGGATCAAATGGAAGACCAACGCGCGAACAACCTCATCCTGGATGGGACCTTGCGAGAATGGGCCGAAGAGGTGAGACTGATCGACGTCTTGCTCCCCTCTATGCTCCACAAGGACGTTCGGGAACGAAAGGCACTCTCTCCTTTCGTACGCCTGGAGACTCAGCTCCGAGAACAGATGGTGCAAGATGCCCTGGACAACGTGCGACGCTCCATTGTCCTTACGACCTCCGTATCCGATCTCCGGGAGAAGACGGAAGCTGGTGCCAAAGCCCCTCCCCCTTCTCGTCACGCCAAACGCAAGCCTCGCTCCGAGCCGATCAAACTCCATGAGGCGACCATCTCAGCAAGAGCGGAGTACCACCGCCTACGTACAATTCTACTTCGCCTGTCTGCCAAAGACATCCCACCGCGCTTGCGAG
Organism: Epithele typhae; assembly: GCF_022376455.1. NCBI lineage: Eukaryota > Fungi > Basidiomycota > Agaricomycetes > Polyporales > Epitheliaceae > Epithele > Epithele typhae. Next base: position 4,914 of record NW_025954495.1, on the reverse strand, counting down.
ACTCCGACCTCAAGCACTTCACCGTGCTCCACAGCCAGAGGAATGCAGGCGACACCCAACGAGTGCCACACTGGATCTGGTCCTCCGCAAAGTGGGTGGAGAATATATCCGACAAGGACCAGAAGCGATTCGCACTGGCTAGTGAGTGGTGTGGGTTCTCACACAGGGCGTTACTGATGAGTCCTAGAACTGAAGGTATTGTGGTTCCGCACGAAGGCGGCTACGGCGCGATGGGAGGAGGAGGTGTATCTCTGCTCTGAGGAGATGTACCGAATCCTGGGAATGTGGACGTACGAAAAAACACGCTGGGGAGAGATGGCAAACCAGCTGCATTTGGACGTCAACAGCGGCGAGGCGGTGTACTACAGGGGGTGAGTAAACACGCCACCCCTGGAATGACGCTGACCTGTTATGGAACAGACGAAGTCTGCAATACGAGAGATTGCGTGCCGCCGCAGAGGGCTTGTTCCCGCGATCCATCGCCAAGGTAAGGGATACATTGTGTATGTTGCGGATACTCAACGTCTCCACAGGGAATGGGGATGCCTCTGGCACGCCCAAAACGATCGAGACGTCTCTGAGGGGGTAAAAGGGGAACGACGCCAGGAAGGGAATGCCATCTAATGAATCTCCAGCGATGCACGTCCATGTCATAGCGGCGTACGACCTAACTACTAATACCCATGCGTCCCGGGACTTTGCGCATTGTCCTTGCCGAAGCCTGACCGCCTCTCCACCCCCGCCCCTCAGACATTCTCCGCCCATCCTGAGCGTCTTTGGCACGGTTATGGTCAGTCCAACATCTCTCAACCCCAAGCGCCCCACGTTTCCTGCCAAACGTTCCCCCCGTCACCGTCCCCGCCCTGAGCGCCTGCCGTAGCGTCCTGCCGTGGACCTTGGCTAGGGCAGGAGCCTCGCCCCGAGTGTTCTGCCCTGGACCCCGGCGGCCAGCCTGTGCTGCTGATAGCGCGCCCGTGCGAGTGTAGCCCAGAGCGTTCTGCCTTGGACCTCGGTGGCTCGCACGGTGAGGTGCGCCCGCCCGGAGTCCCGCTCCGAGCGTCCTGCCCGGCCGCCGGGCCAGATCGCTCCATCAGCGGCGGCAGTGGGCCCCGCGAAGTTTGACGATGGTGGCGCATACGCTGATAGCCTTCTCTGCAGGGACCAACACCCAGAAACGGGCCAAAGTACGGTGCTTATGCAGTGGATTCCGGGGTCGCCTGTATGGCGAGCGTGTATAGGCTTGAGGACGGACTTTACGATGCAATAGAGAGCGAGGAAATACTCCATGACGCCGACGACGACAGAACGGCAGAGGACGAACTGGTGAGCGCACTAAATCGCAAGATGCGCATGAAGGTAGCCCCGGATATCGGGGGTGTGGGTGAGTCATAGGCAACATGTCTAGCCGCTTTGATCTGATCGCATCCCTCCTGAAGATATCCCAGCGCATTTCACCCCCACAATCTCGCCTACAGACGATGGTGGCGTTGCGCCCGGTGCCCTTTCGGCGTCGAACGTTTCATGTGAGTGACTTGGTCACGCATCCTTCCATTCCTGACCGGACCCGCAGCGGAGGCAGAAGTAAAGTCCCGTCCCTTCAGTACGAGCGACACTATCCCGTCAAAGGACGTTCCATGTGAGTGAGCCGGATAAGCGACGTACACCAATCTGAATGAGCCCGTAGCAGGGGCAGAGGTCATGACTCGTCCCTTCAACATGGGTGATTTCGTCCCGTCGAAAGCGAACGCCGCCGCAAAAGCACGCACGCGCAAGCGTCAAGCGAACGTCAAGCATAAGTTGCAAGCCGCGCTCGATGGCGCGCTGGACGATCCCACGGCGAGGGCGGATATTTTATTACCGCGTGTCCCAGGCGGCCCGAGTTTTCTCGAACATCATCTCGGCAGCGGGGAGACGGTTATCGAGGGTTTTGTGACCGCCGACATGAAGGTGGACGAGTTTGCGTATCAGGGCGTTGACCGAAAGAGGGTGGATAAGTCTGACACGACGTCGAAGAGATCTGATCCACAGGGTGTGGATCCTAACCACGTCGTACCACCTACTCGGCCGCCCACGATGGAGTATCTGAGGCAGCTGAAGTATTCATACCTCAAGTGGGACGGGAAGTGAGTGGATAGTTAGCTGGCACATATCATATTGATCATATTGAACGTGATCTAGGTCGGAGCTCCATGTTCTCGATAAGGACGGGAGAATTCTGATAGCGCTGGTTCCCCCTCCTGTCGAGCCCCCTGACCGCCACGATGGGGACACGTTTGTGGAGGCGGTTACTAAGGTCGCTGCTCTATTCAAAGATCTCCGACAGGGGCATGCTGAGCAGATCAAGGCTATGGGATGCGCGATACCCCCTCCGAGACGGGGACAGTTTGGTGCTGTCACAATGGGTCTCACCATGGGGAACGGCACGACGGTGGGTGAAATATACTGCAATTGCCTGAATGAGGCTGACAAGCATGACAGAAACCGTGCCGTCTTGGCTCGCGCTTTCATGGGTGGGAGAAGGACGTAGAGAAGCAAGTTTTATGTTCGCCGAGTGTGTACCGCGTGGCGAAGTGGCAAGATCGTGAGTGAACTCCGTGGTTTCTTAACACTGCTTCTAATGGAATGGTGCAGAAGCACTTTGTCATAACTTCCCGCTCGCATACGGGCACCTCCATGACGTCATGCGCCAATTTTACACTGAGAAACCCTCTCTCAAGCCTAATTTCGCTGGCGCGAGCTTGTATCCAGCCTGCACCGCCAATCTAGGCCCTCACACGGTATGCCTCGATCACTTGGACTCGATGAATTACCCTGGATGCCCTTGTGTTATCACCGCGATCGGTGATTTCAACCCGGATCAAGGCGGCCAGTTGTATTTTCCTCAACTGCAGCTTTTCGTCCGTTTTCCTCCGGGCTGTACAGCGTTGCTGTGTTCCGCAGCTCTGCGACACGGCAACACCCAGCTTTCACAGAATGATGTGACCAACGATAAAAGGCGATTCTCTTTCACCCAGTTCGTCCCTGGCGGCATCGTCAGGTATGTCCAAGCAGGATTTAAGATGGTCGGCTCCTTCAAGGGTAAGAGGCGCGTAGCTATGGAGGGTGGGTACAAAGGGGCTCGGCGTGACGAGCAGCTCGCCCGCCTTTCCACTCAGGAGTCGCTGAGCCGAGATAGGGCGTCGTTGCAGAAGAGCCACCATTCATGAATATAATATCCGTGCGCTTTTCTTGCACCTCAGGTGACGCAGCGGTCGTTGCGTGATATTGAAGCACGCTGGTTGTCAGCCGTTGACTAATCTGGGTAAATTGTGCGCATTAGCGATGTCGTGATGTCTCAGGAGGTACAGTGGGCTATTGACTAATTTGGGCAAATTATGCGGTGTCTTCATGTCTCAGGAGGTGCAGGCGGTGAGTGACCCCAAGCCGTCCTCTGATCTGGAAGCATGGCTGAAGGTATGTAGCAGATGGCGGTGTATGATTTAGCCGCGACAAACATGCAGATTAGGCGATAAGCAAAGATCAAATCAAAGGTGTCATCGTACATCAGTGCTATGCGCAAATCGCCAAGCTGCACCCAGAGCCCTAACCTCAGAACATGTTGCACCCATCCTACTCGCGCCGCCCTAGTCTATATACAAGGAGTAATCGATGCTCTCGTCGTCGTCGCAGTCCAAGCCATGGAGGAATGGGAACTTGGTGGCGTGGTAAACGTCGAGGAGGGGCTGTGGAGTGGAGCCTGCGAGGAGACCAAGTTCCCTCGCCATTCTTTTGCCCTTGTGTGCAAGACCCTTGAGGACTCTGAGTTGGGTGTCGTCGGGGAGGTAGAGGGAGTCTCCAGCGTAGTATCGAACTATGTAGCGAGCAGCTTCGTGACGCCGCAGCAAACCGTGGACATGGAAGAAATAGATGGTGTAGTAAACCTTCGCCGCACATATATCACCCGAAAGGGCGGTAAGACGGAGATGATGGGCGGCGTTGAGGGTGGAAATGCAAGTAATATCCCACATGCCGAAGTTCATGCGGGCCAGATTGCCCCACACTGTAATCCCCATGGCGTTCGCGTCATTTTGAATGGTGCTGAACCGAATGTCCTCCTCGGCCTCTGCCTCTGGTCCCATCAAGGTTCTCATAAAGCCGTTGATAGGGTATGGAGCATGTTGGGTTAAGAAGTATTGACGGGTGTCGGGAGCCGTTGGGGAGGACCACCAGAGCATGTATTCCGTCTTGGGATGCCCGCCGAGGGAGTAGTCCCGCGCACCGCGTACCACCGTTAACGAAGTGAGCCCCGAATCGCACAAGGTGTACAGGGGGACGGCGGGAGTGACGGCGGGGACGGGGACGGGGACGGGGAAGACGGCGGGGGCCACGGCGGGTGCGACGGCGGGTGCGACGGCGGGTGCGACGGCGGGTGCGACGGCGGGTGTGACGGCGGGTGCGGCGGGGACGGGGACAACGGGGGGGGGGACAACGGGGGTGGCGGGAACGGCGGGACGGGGACGGCGGGGACGGGGACGGCGGGGACGGAGACGGCGGGGACGGGAACGGGGACGGCGGGGACGGAGACGGCGGGGACGACGTCGGGTGCGACGTCGGGGACGGCGGGGACGACTCCGCGGGCCTCAAGCTGGCGAACCCTTCGACGTAGTGCATTTCTCTCGTGTTGAAGGGTCACGAGATGTTCGACGAGGAAGGCGTTGTGACGCCTCGCGAACGCGAGAGCGATGTGCAGCTCCAGCATGATGTCCTGGTGAGTGTGAGCTCAAACACTTTAACGATGCTCTGGGTTACACAGGTACTCACGTCCTCATCCTGGCCAACCATGGTGACGTCCTTGTCGTTGAGGGAGGCAAGGTGGGGATGGTGGGGGGAGAAGAGCAAGTTTCTGGAGTTCTCCCTCCACAATGACCTACTATT
>NW_025954494.1:0-27419 GCF_022376455.1 Epithele typhae | reverse complement strand
ATCCCAGCCTGGAGGCGTCAAGAAGAAGACGCGCAGGGGTGGGCGCAAGAACACTCGCGCCCCATCAGCATCGACCACCGCGACCACCGCGCGGGCGTCAGCGGTGCGCGCGAACGGTGATGCCGCCTCAGCGCGTGGCGCGCCATCAAGTGTGGCGTTCGACGATCGGGTTGTCTCACCGTCAACCAGCGCGGAGGTGGACGCGCGTTCGAATAACCCGGCCCCTCCAGAACATCGCCATCCCGCCAGGGTGCACAACCGGTCCGTCTTCGTCGACATACCGGAAGCCTGGTCCGTGGCGCTCCTCTCCCAAGGGCCTCTGCCCCAGCCGCGCACATCGGTGGTCTATTTCTACCCGCCGCCCTTCTTGCTGGACACCGTATGCGACCAGACTCCCATCCCAGTGAACTGCGACGCCTCCAGTCTGCGAAGGGACGAGAAGGTTCATCGGTACCTTCACAACGCAGTGCGCATCCGCGCGTTCTGCCGACTGCGTCTCCTGGACCTGTCCTTATCCGGCGGACCGCTGACAATCGCCGAATGGCGTGCTGCGCTCTGGGGCGATTACGCGTTTCACCCTGATCCGTCGGTCCCGGCGGCCGCGCAGAAGCGTGTCAAACGCAAGGTCGACGAGAAGAACAGCGTATCTCGGTTGTTCGGAAACGGGGCCGCCCTACCGTCCTATTCTGCCGCGCAAGTCGTACGATTGGAAGGCCTGTCCGTTTCGGCCGAGGACGCGGCCATAAACCCGACCGTCCGCGCGCGGCTTCTGTGGGAGGCCCACGAGATCAACTTTCGGTGCGAGCTGATGGCACTCGACGCTGTACTCGTGCCGAGGAGCGGTTGGAGCGTCATGCAGCGTTGGGGGCGAGAGATGCTGGTCTCTGGGGTGTGGGGAAAGGAGTCGAGCATCGCTACTGTCATCCCCTTGCCGTCCGATGACGTGTTCGCCTGGCCCTCTGTGCCACAAGAGGACTGGCGCTCCGCGGAGCCCTACCTTCGTCGGTTCATGGCAGTCGCGTCAGCATGGCCGGGATGTCCGGATCACCTCAAGTCTGGACGCCTTCAGGAGGACTGGACGGTGGACATGTTTGAGACATTCCAGGTGGACGCTGTCGCGTTCTATGTTTCCCAATTTACGCGTCGTTTTGGAAGGCTCCCGATCCCTCCTGTACGTAGGCCACTCCACGCGCTGTAGACTTTCAATGAGTTCGGTTCATGTAAGATAGTAGGCTCGTAGGTATGTTGAATACATCAAATGGTACGGGACGGTCGAGTGGTGATAGACGCCCGCGGCGACTCTCAGGCAAGTCTACGAGTCCTCTGACGACTCCGTCTCTCTTTCACTCCTCGCGCATATTCGCTTTCCCCCCTCTGCTTTTCCGCCCACTTCATCAGCTCACCCATGGCACCACCATCCGATATCATTCTCCAACCCGGGGAAGACAAATGGCGCCGGTCGTTGCTGAAGGACGAAACCCTTTGCAGCATATACCTCCGTCCCAGCAAGGACAAGGTTCGACTGTCGGAAGTCACCTCGAAGGTTCTGGAAGACTTTGAGAACAAGACCCTCCACCCCCTCGCAGCGGGCCTCGAGTACGTATGGGAGAGAGTCCAAGCCACCCGGTTTTACAAGGAGGGGAAGCCCAAGCCCCCCAAGGACGCTACCGACGCGGAGGCCCTCGTCCTCGAACAAAAGTGGATCAGTAATCTACGAACGGTGAGTGCGCCCTTTGGTTTAAGGATGTCTATTCTAACAGCGTCGGGCCAGAACTACTACCGGTGGCTCTCAAATGCGCGGAACCGGAATATAAACAAATACCTCAAAGTCCCGCTTGTGACACCTCCCCGATCTCGCTCCGTCTCCGGGTTCGACCTGTGGCGCAAGAGCAAGGAGAGGTACGCCGTGTGCCCCAAAGTCGGGAAAGGCAAGGACTTGAACGAAGAAACGAACATCAACCTCTACAACGAGGACCGAAGGGTCGCGAATGAGTATTGGAACACGGAGCTTCCGTTCGAGGAGCGAGAGGTGTGGTGCAAGAAGGCTGAGGAGGAGACACAGGCGCGTAAACACGCGGCCGAGGGAGTTGCCCTCGATGCTCGTTTACGGTGCGTAGTCCCACGCTTCTCCATTTCCCTTTCTCACTGTACACACGGCAGCGACGCGGATGCGATCCGATCTTGGGCGAAGGAGTGTATCAAGGAGGTCAGCAAAACCACTGGATGGTCCGTTTACATCATGCTTGCCGGCAACAACGAGGCAGGTGTCTTAAGCCACGTCGAGTGAGTCACTGCACCCATCTGTCAAAGTTTCATCTGAGCACATCTGTAGGGAGTACCACGGTGTCGACCACAAAAACCGTCATTTCCTCACGTACATGCTCGAGAAGGCCGATTACGACTTTCAACAGCTTCATCTGGATGAATACAACTTCTTCCGCAAGGTCGTGAAAGGTGAGGTCGTTCCTGTTGATGCAGAGGCAGTCTCAGTGACGTGCCGCGCCCTCAGCGATGGAGAAGGAAGCCGCAGATGCCCACAAGGATAGCGACGAAGATAGCGACGACCAGAACCTTGCCAACCTTGCCCAAAAGGGTGCGTCCCCAGCTGGAATGGGTTTGAAGCCACTGACAACTGCCGCAGACTTCGACTTGGGCGACGACGAGCTGAACAAGTCCGCCAAGAACATCCAGCGTGGTGTGCGCAAGAGATTAGGGGTTGCACCAGGTGAGTCGTCTATTGAACACGACCCGATGTGTCGGCTCATTCCCCTAATTCGTCCGCGAAGTCGCTGGTCCGTCCAATCAAGCTGCAGGTGGCATCGTCGACGTCGTCGTCGAAGACGACGACGACACAGATGCCGACGCCGACGCTGCCGACAACTCCGACGACGACGGCGGCAAAAACTCCGAAGACGACGTGCTTCCTCGCCCCAAGGACGACGTCTCCGACGACGCCTCCGATGGCAGTTCGAAGCCCCCGACCGATGACTCGAGTGACGATGACGACTTCCAGCGGGCCACGACGAAGACATCGGGCAAGGGGAAAGGCAAGGTCGCGCCGGTCAGGAACACCCGCACGAACAAGAGGACCAATGACGCGGTCCGCGACGAGAACGATGGGGCGCCGAATAAGACGGCGTCCAAGAAGGGCAAAGTCGCGGCGCGCCCGAAGCCCGGCGACAACGATGAGGGTGCGCCCAAGAAGATCACTGGCAAGGGCAAGGGTAGGGCGGTCGCGGAGCGCACCTCAGGTGTGCGCGGGTCCGGGGACGACGACAAGGAGAAGACGCAGACGGCCAAGGTCTCCGGTAAAAAAAAGGGCGGTAAGGGCAAGAGGGTGTCCTCCACGACCGAGAACGTATGCATCTCGTCGCCCGATGTCCCGGGGACAGTTGCGCTCCCCGCGCGGGTTGGGCGCGTCGCTCAACAGCCTGCTGAAGACATCCCGACCGCGGATCTCGAGCCTGAGGGAAGCCGTCGTTCGAAACGCTCTACAAAGGTTACGCGGAAGGTGCTAGGAGACGCGTAAGTGCTTCGGCTTTTATTGGTTCCAAATATCTGATTCGCATACAGCGGCACCATCCCTCTCACGGAGCTGGCCAAGGGGCTCGCTCAGAAAGCCGACAAGAGCACGGACAAGAAGCGTCCGCGCGGGTAAGAATCCCATGGGCTCTAGTTGACCACTGCTGACAATGCGCTGAAAGGGCCTCTGCGAGCGGCGCGTCCACGGCGAAGAAATCACGTGGGAGGTGAGAACCGGGTCTGGGCTGAGAGCGCGTAGTGACCGGTCGGTCTGGATATCATTCGCTGGTATGGAATGTGGTGTAGATAGACACACGAATGTACACACAGAGTTTGGGACAACGAAGGTCGGGGTGCACGGACGGAGGAACACGGAGCGGATAAACACGGTCGAGGAAGGGATTTGGAAGGCCGCCCATTTATCAAATCCGTCCGATCGCCCTGGACGGCATAATACCCAGGCCGTCGCCCGAAAGCAACCCACGACGAGCGGACGATGGAGGGAGACGCGACGCGTACGACGCACGCTGACGGGTCCTCAGGTGAGCGATGGATGCTGTCTGAGGCTGCCGACCAAAGTATCTGACCATGTTCAGTAAATGTCGCGGCTGCGCTATCTCCTCGAGAGTTCCAGAGCTTCCTTCAGTGGACGATAGACCGGGCGAGCGGGAAGACGGCGACCGCACGTTGGCACCCGGGCTACGAATCACCTCGCCGATCTTCCAGGGTACCGAAGAAAAGCGCGAGAGGCATCCACCTGGACATGTACGTGTTCTTTCGCAGACCGCAGCACATCACTGAATCGCGCCCACTAGTTGCTGCGACCGACCCGGAACAACCAAGTAGACGCGGGGCAGTCAGAGCTGCGACGATGGAGGGCCGGAAAATATCGCTGAGACCGCGCGCCCCGCAGGGCAGTGACCGTCCCTGCCGCTTGCACGTAGCGGTACCTCAGTGGCTGGATGTTCATCGTTCCAACAGTCAGCATCTGATGTTCGGTACAACCAGTTGATGGTGCGGCGGACCTAGGTCGCGCGCGGGCAAACGCGCGCGCTCGGGCTTGTAAGTTGTACTGCGGTCGGGGTCAGTCCCACGCTTCTTTCCCCCCGTCGACGATGGCCTTTCCCTTTGGCATGCAACTTATCCTCCAACGCAACTACGACACCCCGGTCGAAGTCCGCCGACACCGAACGCCTGCACGCGCCGTCGACGACTTTCCCGGGGGCCGTTACCCACCCCGTTGGAAGAGCCTGGTCATGGAGGGTGCCGATGGTTGGGCCTTCGCGTTCGGTCCCGGAACGCCGTGCGACCTCTGCGATGTGGCCATATTTCACGACGTGAAGCTCCACCTATCGTACAAGGTCTTCTACGCGGCGACGTACTACGTGATTGTAAGTTGCGCATCTAAGGGAGACACATCAGGTGCTGAATCTGCCCCCAGTGCCCCCACTGCCGCCTTCCTTGGTACCCTCCTCAGTGGGGTCCCCCAGAGGGGCATCTGCGCCGGATCGAGGCGGCACGCATGGCGATCCTCCGGGAGCTTGGCCTTATCTACGAGGCCTCCCCCCAGGAGAGCGCGATGCTGGAGGGCATCTTGACCAGCATACCCATGGCTCTGATCGCGGCCTCCGTCCAGTACATCATGAAAAAAACTCACGGGATCGTCGGCATGGCCCGCGAAAAGAAGAAGCGGCGTGGCACTCTTATGCCCACCCAGGGTCGGAAGAAGGTAAGTGAATGCGCACGCATCCGATGATGTCGCTGACAATGGGACAGGACGGCGACGTGAACGGTCTCGCGGTGCAAACCGCTACGGACAGGGCTCATCCCGCAAAGCTCTGGGAATCCTTGGAGTGCGTCATCTGGTTGCAGGTGAGATACACGACCAATGCACACTGCCACATGCTCACTCTAGCACAGGATAACCAAGGGCCTCTTGTGGCGAAGGTTGACGTGAAGGCGGGCAAGTACGTCGTACTCGGGGACCTAGCCTGCTTGGCGCCTTATCGCCACAACTGGCGTGAGCTCTGGCGACTAGACACTACGGTTCACGAATGGGTGCGTCTATCGGTGGGCAGGATCCACCTCCCACCGGCACGATCGTCGCCCTTCCTCTTCATCCGTCACACGAACGCCCGTCGATGCGTGGACTTCGGCCAGTGGCTCCTAAGGGCGGACGACTATGAAGGGATACCCGGCGACCGGGAGCTCATTTCGGACTTGGCCTCGCCAGAGGGACGCTGCGCGTTGGTATGGAGTCAGGTGCGTGCCAGCCCCCAGCACCGCTGCAGACGCTGACCCTTCCCCAGCCCGACCAAATGCCCCATGTTGTGTTCAAGGACGCCGAATACGCCCAGATCCAGGTGTCCCCTGGATGCAAGTCGATCTACGCCTGGGACATCGACCACACTGAGTGGTACAAGGTGACGGCCCTACCTCGTATCGGCGCGCGGGGCCCGAAGATCGATTTGGTGCGCCTCATGGGGGGACGCCTTGCGGGTCTTTCCATGGCCATCCATCAAGTCGAAAAGAATAACGAGGTACGTCCTCAGCCGTAGTCCTGGTACACACTAGCTGAAATGTGCTCTGTGAAGGCTCGTCGACTCGATATAATCGAGATTTCTGACGACGACGACGACGACACTGGCCTAGTATCCCCGGTGAACAACCTCACCTTGATCGAAGATATTGAATTCGTCTAGGGCAGTACGAATAGAGTATCTGGAACATAATCTACTTTGCCATGTCGTACTGTAGTACCCTCGTAGGATATCGCGTCGTCATGGATTGTGTTGGGCGCTCTTCTGAGTAAGAGACGAGGATCGGCGAGCTATGGAAAGCGTCAGTGAACCTGGGCCATCAACGATGATTGCCCCTATACTATGGTCATCAGAAGGGACGGCGTCCCAGGCGCTGAATTGACGCCAGAGCTTCCCGTGCGCCCGTTTTCGTTCACCTTCCCCCTTGTCCACACGCCCCCGCATTATCGACGACCAGATGCCCCTGAAGAACTCGATCCCCTCTGATAAGACCATGGCTGTGAAGTACTGGGACAAGGTAAGCATCATGCTTGGTCGTGGACGAATGCTGAAACTCAGACAGAGCGGCGAGCTGCACGAGTTCTATGCCGAGGTGTCGTCCTTGGCCGAAATATTCTGGCAAAGCACCCCCGCTTTAGCGAAGCTGAAGGCCGCAAACCAACCCCTGGAGCTCCTCGTTCGCGCGATGTGGCAGGACCTTCCCTTCGACGAGCCCATCCGGCGGCCGGCCTACTTCACACTCGCGCTTCTCCTCCGACGGAAGGGCGGGTTTAGGTGCAAGGGACTGGGGGCAGAGCTGATCAAGTGGGATGAGCACATGCTCAGGGGGAAGAGCGGGCTACAGCTGGTGCTCAACGTCGAACTGGGGATGAGACTTGAAGGCCTCATGGTGGTAGCGTGGCTCAAGGTGCGTCCTCTCAGTCTTTCTCCGATGCGCACGATGTTGAAGTGTGGCACTGAAGGAGTACCATCTTGAGTTGCCCTTCACCTTCTTCCTTCCAGGCATGGAAGGGAAAACGTTTGACCATCTGCTCCGAGCGGTCAAGGCCGAGTTTATAAAGAGGCCCTACGACGACGACGTCAAGCTCGAGCTCGACGTCGGTAACATCCTGTACTGGAATCACCATCGTTCCAAGTGGGATACCAGAAAGAATGACCAGCTCATCCCGGCGAAGAACGCCATCCTCCTCCGCAATGGGATGAACGATTGGCCGCTGCATGCGTCAAAGATCATCCACTTTTGGGAGGAGAGTGGCCACGACCTCAAGCTTTTCGAAGAGGTACGTTTACCTACCCTCCAGACGGCGCCCCGCTCACTCGTACACAGGGCCGCATCGAAAAGGTGTCCGGCCAGAAGGAGAAGGTAACGCTCTCTCCTGATCGTTGTTCCTGCATTGACGTTAGCAAACAGCAAGGTAACAAACGTAGACACCAGGTTTTGGAAGCCGGCGACAACAGCGACAATAACTAGGGCATCAGTTTAAGTAGCGTAGTGCACCCTCAATGCACGCCTTGATAGAACATCATTGCGTGTCCCCGGCGTGTTCCCCAGATCCGTCATGTAACCCGCCTGACCAGGTGATAACGTCCATGTTCACACCATCACAACCCGCTGATCCCATGTCCAGTACTCTCTCTCCTGCTCCTGGCCTTCCTGCGTTCGTTTCCAGACGTAGGAGCGATCACTGCACAGAACTACTCATTGGCACGTCTTGAATACCAGGCAGGGCGGCGCCAGCCAAGGGGCTCGCCATCTCAAGACCGCGCGCGGATCGATACTGACCTTTCGCGCGATCTGCCCACCGCCGCCTGCTCCTCCTCCAGTGTCAGGCGGCCCCGGCAGCATTCTACGAGGGCCGAACGGACAGGCGGACGCTGATAGCTCGGCCTTCTCACCCCATACAAGGGGAGTCATCAGGGCTGAACTGAGAACGGACGCTCATAGCGTGGGCTTCTCGCCCCATACTAGGAGAGGCAACGGTATACGGTGAGCAAGACATGACGCTCCCACCCCACTTATGCGCTGACAGACACGCCCAACAGCCCCTTCGTCTCCCTCATATAACATCCCGCCATCTGGTGCGCTCCCGCGTCCTTTCCAACCGCACGGCCCCGCCTTGAGACATGTATTTTCTTCCATCCCTGCCCCAAAACAAATCCGGGCAGGCCTCGAAGGTAAGTCTACCCACCGCGCGCTGCCCGGCCGTATGACTCAACGCACACAACTTACATTCCTTAGGACCGACGGCTACAGGCCACAGCGCTGGTGAGACTGATATCGCCACGTCCTGCGTTGACTCGCTGATATCCCTGTAGAAGAGGCCAACCGACCCGACGGGGTCTTGCACGAACGGCGCATCCGGGCCAGGGCAACCGCGCGCGGCCGCGGGGACGCACGCGACTGTAACTGAGGTGAGCATCGCGCGCCGCGCTCAGCCCTGCTCGCCGTTTCCCGTTTCGCGTTTCGAATACCGAGACCTCGCCTGCGCGCCCCCTCAGGGGCCCTTGCTGAGGCCTCGTGCGCATCGCGTCGCGGTCACCATATGTGGAGACAGGGAGGCGCGCCCCCTCCGGGGACCCCCCGGCCTCGATAATCCTGCGCGCGCCGTGGGCCTTGCTGGTGCGCTCCCTTCGGGGCCTCCATGGCGGCACGGCGCGCAACATTTCACCGAAACCGGCGCCGGCGCCTTCGCCCCCAGTGAGGGAATCCCAGGCTGACGCAACCCGCACAGGAATGCGCGCGCACAAGGAGCGGGCGCGAGTACGACCCCTACCAAAGAGGAGATGTTTTTGCGCTCCGAGGAGATGTTCCGGATGGTGACGATGTTAGAATACGAGATCGGCAAGTATGAACTTATCTCCGAGCGCGAGAAGGAGGAGGGGGCGCGGTGTTCTACAACCGGTGAGTTATCTTTGAAGTTATGACGTCACAGCTCATCTCGGGACGATAGGTGCAAATATGATCGCAAGCGCCTGCTTAGACCGCACGAAGAAGACGTATGAAGGCATCCCCTTCATGCAGGTGAGTGAAGTATGATGCCTCGTCATACGCCGGTGTTGACTGGGGGCACAGACGATGGGCTTGGGCGCAGAAGCGAAGCATCCTGCGCCTGTTACCAAACCCTTGGTAGGGGAGCACTGTTCGCCGGCGTATCTTCTCTGACCTCACGCCGACAGAAGGGTAAGAAGGGCGGGAAGGGCAAGCAACGGTGCAAAGTAAGTGACGCAAAGCGCTCCCTTGATGACGTCCTTGACATATCTGCGCAGTAGGGCACTTGAAAACACCAAGGAGAGCCGCGATGGCCACGTGAGAATTACGAAGGGAAGGATGAGGGAATGGCGGGCGGGGGTGTATGGCTAGATTATACATCACGGAATGTTATGGGTAGATCTCAGGATGGGACGACACGGGACCATATAGAGAGGCCCTACGAAATAGTGACCTCAGGGCCTTCCTTTCGAGGAGGAGGAGGAGGAGGAGGTCGGTACCATCAGCTCAACCATCAGTGCCTCGAAACCGCCGGAATCGCGCCGTGAGACGAGACCTGCGGGCTCAGAGCGTCTGCGTGCAGAGGTAAACGCCCGTGCTTTCGCTCTACCCGAAGGCCGACGCGGCGTCCTCACCTACTCCGCCATCTTCCATCCGCACTTCCAGGACGTGGCCAAAAGAATGACTTCCCAAATTGAACAACCTAAGGTACGTATCCACCCTGAACCGCTCCCGACAAAAGCTCACGAGGTGCGACCTCTGCGCGAAAATTGATGGCATAGGATGGAGAGAGCACCAATGGGCCGCTAGAACGCGACGCGACACGTGGACTGGTCCTCATTTCGCCTCGAAACAACGACCGGAGCAACATTCGCGAAATGCTTGAAGCTTATGGGAACGAGATGGTTTACGGAGACGTCCATGTGACATCCGACTGGACGTCAGGTAAGCTTTTCTCGAGGGACCAGGTGACTTATCACTGAATGGCAGAGTGAACGCAGACGCATGTCCCAAGGGCACCAGGGGTCTCTGTGTCGGGAAAGGGCGAACAAACGGCGAAGCGAGCGAAGAATTCTGGGCGAGCTTTACAACAAGCTACGCACTGGACGTTCAGAGGAAGGGTCAAAGTGAGTATGAATCAATGCTCCATGGTACAGCCGACTGACATACCCTGTTCCTACCACGTCGCAGAGCCAAATGAAGCTGCCCTCCATCAAGCTCAGAAGCGACTGCCAAATTGGGTTGAGTACGGAACTCCGTTTTCGAAACGGCGCCGCGACGACGACGACGGCGATGTCGAATACGGGGCCGACGTGGAAGCGCGAGCGATCAAACGACGCCGCGAATATCACGAGCGCAGTCAAGGCGGCTCGGAATCCCACGTCGAGACGGACGGAGAGGACAAGATGGAGTACGATGACTAGGAGAGGGCGGTTGGGACGGTGGATAGTCTCAAATGCCACAGGTGAGTTACGTCTGATAGCTAGTCGGGGGTCGCTTACGCGTCTGACTGTGTATATGCGCGTTCGATCACCCGGCTCAGGGTTTCAAAAGGGTGCGACGAGGAGGGAAGGAAGTACGAACCGATGATAGGGCCAGCTCGGAGGGAGGTAGCACGAATTGCCATGTCACACATGTGAGAAGACGTCATGAGCGCGTCCAACTAGTGAATTGACGTCGGTATCGAGTAATCAAGAGCCACCACCGAGGCTCAGCGTAAGTCTGCCACAGCGGGCGCCCGACCCGGGATGAGCACCGTGGTTCCCCTCTGTCCCTCAACAATGCATTTGTCGGAGTCCGCGCAAACGAGAAGGGGCGTAAAAAAAGTGGTAAAAATTTCGGACGGGCGCCTGTTACTAGGGGCTCGACGGGCAAGCATGGCTCTGTCTAACACCTCCCTTCTCCCACTTCACTGGCAGCGGCAACCAACGGTAGCCTATCGATATGAACACGGAAAGCGTCGCGTCGGATGTAAGTACCCACTTTCCAGGGCGCGGGCCCGTAACACGTCGTGCGCGTATCTGAACTTCACTCTGGACGTCAGGTGAAGAGGACTATCGATACAAGCTGGTGGAAAGAAGTATACTTCAGTGAGCTTGTCTACGATTGGGTTCATACAGACAAGTGACCATAGACGGCAGCAACCGACGGGAACTTTCAAGTGTGCCCTGGCCGGGGAAGGGGGAGGGACGCCCTGTATGGGCGCTGGGGTTTCTTTGGGATCGAGAATGAAGGTGCGGTTCACGCATCCACCGCCCCGTCCGTGACTGATATGAGATCCCGTGCACGTAGGCCTCGCCGCGGAAGACCGGGGGGGCGATCAAGACTGCGTCGCTGTTCAAGGGGGCGACGATGGGCCAGCAGATCCGCCTGCTGTGCAGGAGGGATCGAACTTGAACGACGTCCAAGAGTGCCCTGTATGCGAACTGGAACGACATGGCGGGGTGAGTCCTGTACGCGAGGAGCGTGTTGCGGCGCGGGTGGAGGATAAAGCGCAGTATGTCGAGTAGGGAGGGTGGAGCCGCCTCAGTACAGGTTGTGCACAAATCACTGTTAGAGCGCCCCACAACTATGCGTATGATACATCGCGCTAGTGCCCTGTCAATAGAGAAGACCAGATGGATGCGTATGGAGTAAGAGATCTGACCATTGCCGAAGAGAGGGGGCCTACAACATCTTGCGTGCATACTGAATCTGTGACAGTATCATCAGAACTTCGGCCGCTGGTTCAAGAGACTGCGACGGACGAAGCTGTGAAGCGTCTCGCGAGTATGCAAACTTGTATGTGTTCCACTGGATACCCCAGTTCTACTGACACATTTCAAATTAGAGCACTGTGCTCACCTGTGGTTACCACTAATGTAATACAATCCCCCAGGAACGTGGGCACTTCATTATGCTGATACCCACCACGTTTTCATTGTAGAAAAGCCTGGTTGGGTTCTAACAATCACAAGCATGCCTGTGTTGTAATAACAGGCAGATGATGCAGAGTTATTACAGTGATCTTTCAGGCTGTTATAAGCAAATTCTGTAATGACAGGAGCCTCTCTGGTCTGTAATAAGTGAATTCTCTAATGACAGGGACCCCTCTGGGTTGTTATAAGCGAAATCTGTAATGACAGAGACCCCTCTGGGCTGTTATAAGCCTTGTTCTTAATGACAGCACCCTTCTAGAGCTTGTATAAGTGACGTACTTTATAACAAAAGCCTCTCAAGCTGTAATAAGCCTCATTCTTAATCACAGCAACCTGCTAGAGCTGTAATAAGCCTTGTTTGTAATAACAGGGCCACACTAGGCTGTTATAAGTGACGTACTTTATGACAAAAGTCTTCTAGCCTTGTAATAAGCTGATATTTTAATGACAGTACCTTCCCAGAGGTGTAATAAGCCCCATTTATAATGAAAAAGCAACCCCAGTGCTGTAATAACCCACGTCAGGTACTGTCCAGCTATTAATAGCCTCATATCGTGGCTGGTCTGGCCAGCTATTAATACCTGGTATACAGGTACCCTACCTGCCCTGCAGCCCTGAATTGGGTGAATAGGAGCTGCCTATAAGATAGCTATCAATAGCAGTGGATAGCAGCAGGTTCCTGCAGCGGGAATAGGGTGCAATAGCTGGTTCTCGCACATAAACGGTGGGGGCTGCACAGCTGGGTGGGGTGGCAAAACGGCCAGGCACTATATATATATCGAAAGGAGCATCATGTAGCTTTCAAACGCATTCAAGAGTGTGCCATTCGGAGCAGTATCAGCGGAGATACAGGTGTACCCCTGTTTTTGCCGATAGGCACATCCACTAGAATTGGGAATTGTGGATGGATCCCCTCCGTTCTTTTTGCATAGTGTATGGTTCTCTTTCAGATAGACGGGATTGAAGTCCGATCGCAAAACGATGCACACAATCTGGATTAGATTGCTGATTACGCTTCAGCCACAGCACTTTTGATAGCTTTATATCTCTGCACCACATTCTCCGATAAGCATTTGGTTTGTTGCAGGCTCTTACATGCTCATATGCAAACACGCTCTGGGTGTCATTTACACGTCAAACACTCTGGACATGTCCCTGCGCATCTGTGCACGTTCAACACTCCTTCATTCATAGCTCCACAACCACTGCTCCGATTGCCAAGCGTCTTGCTGTGTTATATTTAAAATATACGGCCTAAACTGCTCCTATTGTCAAAATTGTTATCAGGATGTATTTTAGACATATCTGGTCTTATCTTTATTCCCATCAATTCCTGTTCCTATCTTCAACATATCGTCTGATAACATTGGACATGACCGATCTGAATTGCTCTTCACTTCACGTATTAAACACATCAACAATCATGAGATTTGGTTAGAAACTCAAGAAGATATGGCATCTGCAGTAGCAACAGGGTGCGCTTTTGCTTCACAGCTGCACCTCTCACTTCACACAATCTTGCAATTGGGTCCACACAGACATTGGTATGGTGTAATGACACATGGAACATGTTTGTGTATACTACTAAACTCGATTGAGCATAACTGCCACACTTGGGGGTAAGTATACAACTGGATGCTTGCATGTATGGGTGTTATGTGAAGAGGTTTTATGGCACACTGTGCAGCTCAGTACTGCATTCCAGGCCCTGATGTGACATCTCAGCCAATTCTTGGCCGATCAACAAGATTCTTTTTGCGTCTTGAAGCTGTGTTCTATCTGAGTTCAGATCAAGTACATACGGTACTATCAGACTAGCGAGTGGCCTCAGATCAGGGGGTAAACTGAAGGTGAGATATGGGGTTACCAAAGCTATCAGATGTGCGATAAGAGATTTGAAACCTGATATTGGTTGAGCTTTAGCAAGCAGCGTGGCAATCGGAGCAGTGGTTGTGGAGCTATGAATGAAGGAGTGTTGAACGTGCACAGATGCGCAGGGACATGTCCAGAGTGTTTGACGTGTAAATGACACCCAGAGCGTGTTTGCATATGAGCATGTAAGAGCCTGCAACAAACCAAATGCTTATCGGAGAATGTGGTGCAGAGATATAAAGCTATCAAAAGTGCTGTGGCTGAAGCGTAATCAGCAATCTAATCCAGATTGTGTGCATCGTTTTGCGATCGGACTTCAATCCCGTCTATCTGAAAGAGAACCATACACTATGCAAAAAGAACGGAGGGGATCCATCCACAATTCCCAATTCTAGTGGATGTGCCTATCGGCAAAAACAGGGGTACACCTGTATCTCCGCTGATACTGCTCCGAATGGCACACTCTTGAATGCGTTTGAAAGCTACATGATGCTCCTTTCGATATATATATAGTGCCTGGCCGTTTTGCCACCCCACCCAGCTGTGCAGCCCCCACCGTTTATGTGCGAGAACCAGCTATTGCACCCTATTCCCGCTGCAGGAACCTGCTGCTATCCACTGCTATTGATAGCTATCTTATAGGCAGCTCCTATTCACCCAATTCAGGGCTGCAGGGCAGGTAGGGTACCTGTATACCAGGTATTAATAGCTGGCCAGACCAGCCACGATATGAGGCTATTAATAGCTGGACAGTACCTGACGTGGGTTATTACAGCACTGGGGTTGCTTTTTCATTATAAATGGGGCTTATTACACCTCTGGGAAGGTACTGTCATTAAAATATCAGCTTATTACAAGGCTAGAAGACTTTTGTCATAAAGTACGTCACTTATAACAGCCTAGGTGTGGCCCTGTTATTACAAACAAGGCTTATTACAGCTCTAGCAGGTTGCTGTGATTAAGAATGAGGCTTATTACAGCTTGAGAGGCTTTTGTTATAAAGTACGTCACTTATACAAGCTCTAGAAGGGTGCTGTCATTAAGAACAAGGCTTATAACAGCCCAGAGGGGTCTCTGTCATTACAGATTTCGCTTATAACAACCCAGAGGGGTCCCTGTCATTAGAGAATTCACTTATTACAGACCAGAGAGGCTCCTGTCATTACAGAATTTGCTTATAACAGCCTGAAAGATCACTGTAATAACTCTGCATCATCTGCCTGTTATTACAACACAGGCATGCTTGTGATTGTTAGAACCCAACCAGGCTTTTCTACAATGAAAACGTGGTGGGTATCAGCATAATGAAGTGCCCACGTTCCTGGGGGATTGTATTACATTAGTGGTAACCACAGGTGCTGTGCTATCGCCCCTCTCCTCCGATGCCTATCTACGCTTCCCGCCCGACTACACTATGGGAATAGGACCCCGGGCCGGGTCAACGCTGGAGCAAGACGCCGGTAAGTTGCCGGAATAAACGCCGAACCCTCGGGCCGTAACTGAACGCCGCGACGGATCACGGACCAGGAGTCAAGCGGTGCCCTGCGGACATTGCCGAAGACACCGAGGCCCGTCCAAATAGTGAGCAGTGTCGTCCTGGCGAGATGTCGTCTAGCCATAGTAGTGTCGTCCGTGCTAGATGTCGTCGACCCATGTGAGGAAGGGGGATGCTCAGAAATTAAAGAGCTTGGAACACCGAAACGCCAGGAAGTACCACTCAAGCGGGCCTTGCGAACGAGGCCAAAGGCGATCGAGGTGAGGAACGACCAGAGACGCTACGCATCGCGAGACGCAACGCACCTTGTGAGCACGCGTGCGATATCACAAACGCGAGAAGCTAATTGAAAGTTCAGCGCCCCGCTCCACGCTCCACGCTCCCGCGCTTGCCACATCCTCGCCCTCCATCCACTGTCGTCTGTTGGCGGCCTCTCGCTCTCGAACGCATCCAGAAAGCACGACGATCGACATCGTGGTCCGTTGCCGAGTGCTCGGTGAGTGTCTCGCTACGTCGTGCGACACTCTACGGGCGTCTCACCATTCGTCTGTCTTCGCCGCCTCTCCTCTGCCCTCCTCTCCTCTCCTCGCCGCTCCCTCTCTCACCTCTTCTTTCTGCCCCAACGAAAGCACTCCTCTATACAACCAGATTACTACCGCGTTGGTGACGCCGGTGGTGACGCCCTGCCGCCCGCGCACGTCTCCCGCGCGTGCTAGCCCAGGTGAGTGTCGTCACTCGTCTTCGCGCTGGATCTTCTCCCCGACCTTCCCCCGTGCCCTTCATCTTCCACGCCGCCGCGACCACCTACCGTCCTCCACGCGTGTCGACGCTCTGCCACACGCGCACGTGTGACGCCCGCGATAGCCCAGGTGAGCTTTTCCTCGTTCCTCTTCGCGTTGGGTCCTCAACAGACCATCCCCCTCCCCCTTTGCGACCGCCGGACCCGCCGCAAATCTCACTCTCGGTCTTGTTCCGCGAACGTACCCCCGGTCGTGACAACCTCTCGCGCGCGCGCCTCACCCGCGTGGCAGTCTAAGGTGAGTAGCTCGTCACTCTTCTTCGCGCTGGGTCCTGAAAAGACCGTCCATGCTCCACTCACGCCACCACGACCGTCGCCGCACCACCCTCACTCGTGGTGCCTTCACCCCACGTGTCACCCTCCACCCGCGCTCGCGCCCCAGACCGTCAACATCCACTCTCCCAGCGCACCTCACCCACTCATCGCTGTCGCTGACTCGCTCACCATGCCGCCTATGAGCATCGAGCACCGCAACGTGAGTATTCTTATCGTTCCACTTACATACGTTTTCTGACGATTCCGACCATCGCACGCAGACCTTGCATCAGATTATGCGGGGTCCGTACATGGCTATGGAGGTCGCACTAGTATGTGAGGTACGTATTCCGGCTTCATTGCCACGACGATGCGCTAACATGTGCGCTTCAGGCCATCCAGAACGGCCTTGGAGGTCGCATCAAGGTGAAGAAGAACAACGGCGGGAGCCTTACGTTCCCCCATGGCCACTGTAGGTTCTTACATCGGACGACCGTGAGTTGGGGCTGGCACCCGGTAAGTCGCATTCTATTACGCGCGTGAGGGCAAGCTGACGGAGCGTTGCAGAAACATGGCAGGGTGGCGGGGGGAAAGGAAAGTCGGGCAAGAAACAGCCGGGTAATGGGAAGAAGTTCCGATCGGACGTAGTGGCCGTGTGAGTGCTTCTCCTCTTGTATCTACGCGCCTGTTACTTACCGTACCGCATAGGTTGGGTCGCAAACTCATCGAGGCGCTTGGCCTGGACAACGTCCAAGGCGGGTTCAACCTCCAGAAGTGGAACCGAATCTGCGCTCGCAACTGGGTGCGCCCTTTGTAGAGGGCCGTAGAGGGCGTAGTAATGTTTTGTTTCGTAGAATGCTTCATACTATTCGTGCTCTTGCAAGTACGCGCGGGCGGGCCGTGAGATGAGACGCGTCTCCGAGAAAAGCGGGATGTGATCGACCCACACGTCATCCAGGCACTGCGGGGGTGGCTGTGCTCGAGGAACACCTCCGCGCATGGTCCCTGGCCGGCGCGCGCCCTTCCGCCTCACTCGGCCGTCCCAGCCTGCGTGGCGAGCGTGAGGTGCGTACTCACCGTGTCCGGCCTCGTGATCACACCCATGACCGGTCGACGCGCACACCAGGAATCGACGCCAGAGCTCTCTCTCAGCTCCTGCGTCCTCGCAGCGTCGCGTTGCTCCATTCTCTACGACTCACGTCCACTCGTCGTCCCTCGACCACCCGACCACGCTAGTGGCTACGCGCCTTCGCCTGGCTCCCGTCCATGTCGTCCTCGCGCACGTTTTCCGCGCACGTTGTCCGTCCCGCCTCGCACACGCCCATCGCGATCCGCCCGCGTTCACCTAGGATCGATACGGCAGCCCTACACGACGCATCGGTCTAGACGCACCGCGCGTTCCCCTTCGCCCTCGGTGTCGCCTTCGCCCTCGGTGTCGCCTTCGCCCTCAGTGTCGCACTCACACTCGTCATCCTCCTCAGTCTCATCCATTCTGACCTCCTCGCGCACCTCGCGTTCCCGCGATCCAACTCTCTTCGCGTTCGCTTTCCCCTCAACGCGTCATATCCCGGATTCCCCATTTCTACGCTTACACCAGCCCTCTATGTCCATTGTCGCCTTCACCGCCGTGGACTCGGCCCTGGGGTTGACGACTGTCGTCTTGCCCCACCGGTATACGCTGTGTTTACCCATATGAACCATTTATGCATAATCATGCCGCATGCATAATCACGCCGCATGCATAATCGGGCTGTATGCATAAACCGGCCGTATGCATAAACCGGCCGTATGCATGAACGCGTTGTATGCATAAACGGATCGTATGCATAAACGCGCTGTATGCATAAACGTGTTGTATGCATAAACGAATCGTATGCATAAACGGGGCGTATGCATAAACCGGATGTATGTATAAACACAATCTTAGACATAGGTAAGCATCCCGAGGAGAGGGCGAGTATGCAAGCAGTGTTGAGAAGTATGACTGGACTGTGATGAACGACGAGTTCAACAAAAGCCTTGTGTTTATGTCAGTATTGAAGAGAGTATATATTCTATAAGCAACGCACAAAGAACATGGAACATTGGCGTAGTGGTCTGTTGTGTCGCATGTGTACAATGTCAACAGGCTGCGGGTTCGATTCATGTGGCTGTCCTTTTGTTTACGGATATTGACGCTCTTACCGCTGTATGCATACTTCAATGTTTATGCATATATCTGTGTATGCATAAGGTACTGTATGCATAAACCCGGGGCGCTCTCACAGGGATTTATGCATAACCTGTACTGAGGCGGCTCGTGCTGCTTGAGCTTCGCCTTGTCGCTGATGTCCGTCACTTGCAATTGCTTGAAGAATGCGAGTTCCTCCACGAAGTTGAGGTTTTAAAACTGCTCCGAGCCCTCGAGCGACGCTCAAAGGAGAGCGACCTTGGCGACTTCGTCTTTTCCAGAGCCTGACACTGTGGGCGAGACGCATGAGGTTGAAAGAAAGAATGGGAGGACGGGGAGAGTTCTGGACAAGCGCGCTCGCGGGGCGCGAGCTAAATACCCGGGCACGGGCACGGGCCATCGCGAAGCGGGAGAGCGGGAGAGCGTCGACGACCCAACGGAACCGAATCAAGATAGCGCGCGCAAATCCAACTTTCGCGCGCATGATGGCATTGCCACGCATCGTGCTACACAGCCTCCGACGTATCACTTCTGCTCTGCGCATGGTACGATATTCATGAAACATGCCTCCGCGCACTGTATTTGCCTGCTTCACAGCGGGTGTGCGAGGCCGAGCTGCGTTACAAACGCCGTCGCCTCCCTCCGGAACGTGTCCTTGACGAGCGCGAGAGGCGGCACGCCGGCGCCCTCCTGCAAGGCGATAACGAGCGGCGCGGCGGTGGTGTACACCGGCCAGTCGAGCGCGCCGTCGCCGCTCGGGTCGAGGGTGTTGACGAAGCGGACGAAGAAGTCGGCCAAGTCTCCGCCCCCGAAGATATTGGAGAGCTCCGTCGTGTGTGTCTGTTCGGGTGCACGCGGCAGCGGCGCGCCCAAAGTGGTTATACGGGGAATTAGCACGGATGCATGGAAGACCAAAGGGGCGCGCACCGCGCCGAACCCGGGGATCCTGCTACGCTTGTTGATTACATCAACGCAGGTGAGCGACGAGGTGGTGTTAAAGCAGGAAGCACTCACGAAACGAGCGCGCGACCTGCTTGCTAGCGCGCTGCTCGAGCAGGAAGCGTGCAGGCGCACGGAAGATGAAGTCGCCCTGGAACGCAGCGAGGCGTTTGTACCCGGGTGTGAACGCGTTCGCGTCGCCTGTGCCGAACGGAGAGCCTGCGGCGCGATCGGCGGGGTAGAGCTCGAGCAGGCGCTGTATGTCGGCGTCGGAGGCGGCCGGGAAGTAGTTTGACTTCAGGACTGCTGCGAGTTGAGTCGCCGTACCACTGCGCCATGTAATGAGTCGAGTACGGATGTATGGACGAGTTGTGCAACTGACGTGATGTTGAGAGGTGCGAGGGAGAACAGTGTCCCCTCGTCTTCGCAAGAGCCTACAATCCAGTGAGAACGACATCACAATGAGAGTCGGACAATGCGCACCAACGACGAAGGGAGTGTTTGCAATGCTCCCATCCAGGACGAGCTTTTGGGGATCATCTTTCAAGAACACGCCATCTGTATGCGGCATCCACGGTGTGTTCAATGCCTGTGGGAAACTGTCGGTCCCACAAAGAAATGTACAACCGACCACTGTGCACACCTAGAATGACAGGAACGTCGGCGTCTTATCCATCGCAGCGTAGATCGCCTCTGCGGACACTCTACGGAGACACGCCAAACTATCTTTCGCTCCTGCGCATCCCGTTTCGCTGACGATGAGGTTAAAACTGGGCTGCGGATTTTCAAAGTCGTCTGTGGGAAGGACGGAACCGGACTCCTTCCATCCCGCAGAAGAGACCTTCGGTATCGCCGCCGTTGGTGACCATCTGGAACAGAACGGCTTGGCTTCCGGCACTTTCGCCAAAGCTATGATGCGTAAGTGACATCACAATATAAAGCCGCGAGAACGCACATCGTGACTTTGGATGGGTCGCCCCGAAGGCCGCGATGTGCTTCTGAACCCAGCACAACGCCTCTCGTTCTGATGGCGGAGATAAATCAATTGACCCTTCCACGAGACGAAATGAAGAGTACGTACGGTCTTGCAGACCGAGATTACCCAATTCAGCTTGTTGAATATCGCTCCCACCGAGGAAACCGAAGGCTGTTGGTACGTTCAACTCTGACCGAATGCATCTAAGACTGAGACATACCACTGAGCCTTGACATACAGATCAGTCAAAGAGGAGTGAGCGAAATACAGCAGTAGCCATACCTGTAGTTCATCGAAACGAAGATGACGGGCTGGCCGAGCTCGATGGATCGATTCACGATGGTTTCACCAGGTTGTCTACAAATGCGGCGTTAGCATCGCTCTCGAGGATGACAGGATGCGTACACGGCGTTGGAGCCGATCACATATCCTCCTGTTCCCCGAAGATGAGTTTCTCCTCCGTTCGAGATAAAGGGCACCGCCGTAGATCCACTGCAGGGTCAAATAAGCAATCGAGGCGGCGCTCGGCATAAAAATGACACACTCACTACAGCCACAGGGAAGTTGTCTCCAGGCTTTGCACCTGCAGGGACGACAACGTTGGTGTTGAGACCTGAACAAGCACTGTGAGCACTACATGAATGACTGCGGCAGGTTTGGGTACGCGCAATCTTCGCTCTGAGGAACGTCCGGAGGTGCCGCCGTGGGCGCTATGAACGCTTCGACCTCGGGAGGGAAGTTGGAGGGCACATTGGGCGTGATAATGGTTTGTTGGATGCACTGGTTGCCGAAGCTGGTTGCGTTGATCACTCCGCTGAAGTACGAAATCGCCTGGGGAAGCTGCAGCCGTAGAGCGCCGACTCTGATCAGACCTTGGAGTCAGCATATATGCGCCCAAAGGTGTGGATAATGCGACGCACGGAGGTTTGGCAAATGGGATGCCTAGAAAACGGACATTGAGACCGGCGTTGAAGCCGATGAAAGTCGCATCGTCGAGCTTCACGGTGGGAGGTGCACTTGTAACGCACGAGAACAGGAAGAAGAGGCTCACTACAATCCGCGACATGTCGGTGCCGGTCGGGGACGCTGGTCCAGAGGGCCCGGTGTATGCGCTTTATACTATCCCCGGCGGCCCGCTCATCTTCCAGCGACTCGCACACTCGTCCACGTCGGGAAGGCATGGGGCTGCTGTACGCCGGTGCTAGAGACACAGTGAAATGACGAAAGAAGAACGTAGGAAAGGATGCTTACGACAGCATCCGCCCACTTGTGACTCAATCCCACCGTTTTTGACGCCGTCGTACCCACCGCCTCCACTTTTGTTGGCAATGTCACAGAAAGAACTTAGGAGATGAAATACCAGCGGACGAATAACATGGGTCTTCTCAGCATCTCATGATCATGCGGCTCGGCAGTGGTATTTTTGAAGAGGAGTGGAAAACAACCGGGCAGATGACTGGGGACGTTGACATCGACTGACTAACTCTGTTCTTTTCCTTGAGCGCAGGTTGCAGACGTTTGACTCTGAACATATCTGAGGAGTAGTCCAATCAGAGAAGGGGAGGGGAAGAAGACGTTGAAGCGCCGTCATCACCTTGTCGGTGGACCCACGGCCCGAGAACGGACCGGTCGCAGCAACTGGTCGGATTGGTCAGTCTTGCGACGACCGTCGTCACCGGTCGGGCGGTGTTCATGCACCTCTTTCCTTCACTCTACCATCTACAGAGCTTGAACGGGCCTTCTTCGCTTGGAAGCGCTCTCGATAAGTTAACCTGGTACGTGGTGGACGTTTGAACTTGACGCCCTAGCCTACGGTTTTCACCCGAAGTCTATTGTTTTCAGTAGGTGGCTAGCCTCAACCTGCACACGCGCTCTCGAACCGCCTTCGAGCTGCACAGCTCACCTTTTGTATGCGAATAGGTCTGCGGCTGCGTCTTTTGTGTCCGGTTGCTCCAGTGTGGTCGAGGGTGCCACAGGCCTGCGCCGCATGCACTCACGCTCCGAGCCCCACTGGTGAGAACCAGCGTACTACATGAGTTGAGTTCATCCAGTCAAGCTCTAGATTTGAGCATTTAGCATGTATATGAATGTGGCTCGACTGCTCTGGAGAATCAAGGACACCCTCTTTTCCTGTTCTCCCCCGTGGTTTTTCGTGCTGCCAGTCAAGTACTAACAAAAAGGTAAGAGCTGTCTTCGTCCCTGTCCTCCATGCCGCGGGTGACAAAGTAGTCGCCTCTGTTTGTAGTTTTCAGCATGCCTTCCGACGCCGGTTATTCACGCACGCCGAACAAAAACAACCCCTTCGTCGTCGGCGATGTCAAATTCGAGCCCGTCTCTCCACCGGCCACTGCCCCGACCGCACCCGCCCTCGTCGGAAACGGAGGTGTTACGCGCGCAGCTCACGCGTATGCGCGAGATGCTTGCCGCAGGGGTCCCCGTCGACGTCGTGCTCGCCTCCTTCCCTGCGTCCTCGACCTCTCCCAGCGGCCGCGCCCGCGCCTCCCTGCCCATCCAGCCTCGCTCTCCTCCCGCCGAGAAACCCCTCCCGCAGACACCCTTCAAGAGCGCCTTGACGCACGGGGCGAGGACCCCCCTGCCTCGGGCCACGTCATCCTTCGACGAGTACCCCTTCGTCTCGAACGACCCCTTCGCCTCCATCGATGGCACGCAGGACTCGGGCAAGAAGCTCCTCAAGGACAAGCCGCGCTCCCTCCGACCGCGCCGCAAGAGCTTCTTCAGCCTCCGTCGCCCCTCCGCGGACGTCAACGGCGAGGCTACCCCGCCCGTGCCGCCTTCGCCCTCGGGACCGACTGCAAAGGCAAACCTCAGCTGGAGCAGCGAGGAAACGCTTCCGCTGGCGGGGAGCGCCGGCGGCGGAGTGCAAGTCGTGGGCGTGTCGGCGAGCGCGGGGATGAAGGGGAAAGGGAAATCGCGGCGGTTCGTGGAGGACGATATCCCGTGGCACGACATCGCGGGACCGTTTTGTTGATAGTTGGTGAGGCGAGCGGGGTGCAAGTTCGGTGCGGCGCGGGGCTCTGTGTCTCTCTTTCTCGCTCTGTGTTCTACGCACATACCGAGGCTGGGCCTTGTCGTATGTTATAACCGTTGCTTTTGCTCTCAGAAAGCGAGGACGTACGCAAGAATGTTCCTGAGCGTTGAACCGCCGATTGGGACGACGTTAAGCAAAGTCGACGATACTTTCCGAGAAACCGGCAGCGGCAATCCACCCTCCTCATGAGGGGATGGCGAAGACTATTGGTGGGAGTTCTGCAGGCCTCTCCCTGCCACTACTCCTCCCCAAGACCGCCGCCGCCGCCGCCGCCGATTATCGTCGCAAGATTCAAGAAACCGACTCTTACAGTTGCGATCCCCGGTCTAGACCTAGAAAACCCCACTCTGAACAGCAGCGACAGGCATCCACTCCGGCTCCGCCATGAGAAGGGGTTCCACATCTGCGTACTCGAACCCTGTGTCATCAAGTTGCCCCGAGACCACTGCAGCAGACGACCACCCGAGACGGTCCACTTGCTCCGCCACCTCTCCCAGCGCAGCCATCCCCCGTACACGGTGCCCATGTGGACGTTCTTTTCCACCACGGTGCCAGCCGCGCTCATCCGGAGCATCCGGTCGGCCACACGGACTCGGCGCTGTCCGTTACCGAAAAATCGGCCGGGGCGGCCGGGCCGCCACCACATGATGAAGCGAGTGCGCTCAGGGGCAGACACTTCCTTTGACACCCACCAGCGGACTTTGGTCAGCTTTTCAGCCTCGCCATGCCTCAACAAACGGAAGAGAAGCGAGAGAGCCGATCTCGAGTCGTCCTGCGACTCCGTACGGCGCACTGCCCTCCCCCCGAACCCTTGCACTACCCATCACCGCGCACTTCTCCCGCCGTCTTGTCTTTGATGTCCTTCTACCCCAAATCCGCCAGGACACCTTGGACTTCATCGATTCCCCTGTCGACCAAGCTGGTGAGTTTATCTACGTCGCTTCTGTGGACCGCAACGCCGTACTAATAACTCGCTTGTGTTTAGCTACATCCGCGACGGGGAAATACGTTCCCCTGCCGCCCTTAGCTCTGGTCCCTCCAGTCCCTCAGGGTGCCTCTACCCCCGAAGCACTCGCTAAAGCCGAGACCAAGGACACCGCCAAGCGCGACCATGAGCTGCTCAGGAAGGAGCTCGCCACGGAGCGTAAGGAGCGCAAGGAGGAGTACGAGGAGCTCAAGAAGGACGTCGCGGAGCTCAAGAAGGACGTCGCGGAGATTAAGAATAACGTCGCGGGGATCAAGAAGGACGTCGAGAGGCTCAATAACAAGGTCGAGGAGTTCGCCGGGCTCCTGAAGGAGTTCAAGGAGGAGTTCGCTGGGGTGAACGATCGCCTTGACAGGCTCCTGTTTATCCTGCAGAACGAAGCTGGCGGCGTCCGCTTGGAGCGACTGTAAGTGCCTATCCTCCTTCGTTTTCCAATCGCTCGATTATTCCCTTCTCTCACGATCGTGCGCGCCTTCCGCAGTGTTACCCGCCACAGCCCCCTCGAAGTCTCATCGGCCGCACCGTTGACATCTGGAAGGACCTGAAGGACACCTTGAAGCGCCGAAAGGCTAGAGCGTAGTACGCGTATTAAGTTAGAAACACCCATATATGCGCTTTTATATCAAGGTCAGAATCGCAATCTCTCCGGCCGTTGTTCCCACTGTGGTAACATCGGTCTCGACAACAGTCAGCCACAATGCATTTCAGTCGAGACCGCGACAACGCATCCCGCGAGAGTATAAAGGGGGGATCTCCCCGGTGTCATGCGCTCCTCTTCCCACCGTGTTCACTATGCCCGGACCCCACTTCTCCGCCCCCCGCGTCGCCACTCCGAACCGCTTCGCCGCACTCGTCAAACAGAGGACGAGGGCGAAGACACTTCTTTCCCGGAGCACCAACAGCTGCTACACCCTGGCGCCATCTTGGCGAGGCGCCGTGTCCCGGAGCTGGAGAGGTTGATCGATCTGCGTAGGAAGGTGCGTCCGATTATCCTCTCAAGCGCTCCTGGTTGCGAGCGTCGGAACAGGGCTGGGACAACGATCAGCTCGATGGTTATTTCGAGGGGAAGCGCTCGGCTAAGGCGGTGGACGAAGACACCTCCTACATCTGGTTCAAGAAGATGAGGTCTGTCATGAAGGAAGTCGACCACGCCAGCGGTCAGCTCATTCCCTCCTGGGGACACTTCACCTTCCTCGACATCGGGTGAGTGTATGCTCTCCAACTCATCTCACCTCGTCCCTACAGCACATGCTCATGCATCCCACCAGCTGCGCCCCCGGCGGGTTCAGTTCGTACATCCTCCGCAAGAACCGCAACGCGCTCGGGACCGGAATCACCCTCCCCGTCTCCCAGGGCGGGCCCCCGATGCAGCTCGAGGAGCAGTTCCACCAGCGCTACCGCCTCATCGAGCAGGACGTCCTCGAGCTCGACCTCTCCCTCGGGCGCACACCCCTCCCTGCCCCGCTCGACCCTGTCCCAGTCTTCCTCCACAACCACTTCAACCTCGTCCTCATCGACGGGCACACCCCCCACTCCTACCAGCCTCGTACCCGCGGCCCCACCCCCTCCCCTTCCTCGCCCCAGTCCTCTCCCGCAGTAGACCCCCGCGCAGAAGACCCTCCGCGCGCGTCCCACGACGCCCTCCTCCTCTCCTCCCTCCTCCTCGCGCTCGACTCGCTCCGCCACGGCGGGACGCTCGTGCTCAAGCTCTCGCACGCCGAGCGCCCGCCCGCCCCCAGCTCCTCTTCCTCCTCGACCGCCTCGCGGACCAGCTCGTCGTGCACAAGCCGCGCGCGCTGCACACGACCCGCGCGTGCTTCTACGCGGTCGCGCGCGGGGTGCGCCTCAACCGCGCGCGCGACGGGTGGATACGCGCGCTGCGCGGGGTGTGGCACTATGTCCGCTTCGACGGCGCGGACCGCGGGAGCAGGGCGATGGGGGAGGGCGAGCTGGACTGCATCGTGGGGGCGGGCGAGTGCTCGGGCGGTGGATCGACCGGTGGGTGACGCTCGCGCGACCGATGTGGAGCGAGCAGGCGGACGCGCTCGCCGGTTCTTCGCGGCGAAGGGGATAGTGCTCTAGCCAGACGCTGGCAACTGCCGTGTTACTCGTATCGTACAACCACATCTTTATCATCCTCCTCTTCATTCGTTCCAGTCGCACGACGTGGTGTAGTTGGTACCTCCTGCGCTCAGCTATCCTCGTCAAGCGCGTCGCGCTCCTGCAAAAACTGCCGCGAGCGCTCCTTCGCCTCCTCGCTCACGTTCGGGTCTGCACCATGCGCGCAAGGTCAGCCACCGTCGTCAACGCGCAGCACGAAGAGGCATTCCAACTCACTCTTCAACGTAGCCTTGTGCCCGGCGTTGACGCGCGTGTTATCCTTGTCGTCCTCGTAGCCCTCGCGCGTCACCGAGAGCTCGGGATCGTGTTCGAGCTCCTCGATCATCTGGCGCGAGTGCTCCTTGGCCTCCTCGGACACGTTCGGGTTGTTGATCGCGGCCTGCAACGGGCCAGAGTCACGCCGAATTGAAACGGACAGGCATACCTTGTGACCACCAGTTGACGGGTTGGGAGAGACATGGTGGATGGTTACGTTGAGAGTCGCGTTAGAGTGGGAGGTCACGCCGTCCCGCTTATGTGTCGCTTTCGCAGGGCTATGACGCAACGGCGTAGGCGGGACATGACGATGGCCCGAGGCGACGATCGCGCGGGATGCGCACGATGAGCGAAGAAACACGTAGGAATCGGTATGGAGCCTATATGATACATTCCGTGTGTACATTAATTGTACATCCATCATGAAGACACGACGAGCAGTATGGCATGACGATCAGTATGGCATGACGTTATTGCAACCTACACCTTCATGTCTGATCCTGCGTCGGCATCGTGGACGTCGTTGCCGAGCGC
>NW_025954493.1:0-27671 GCF_022376455.1 Epithele typhae | reverse complement strand
GAATCTGGACTGATTCGTTCGCTTCCATCACCGGCAACATCGGGAGGCATGTCAGCCGCGGGCCCATCCGAGCTCGCATGCGTTCCCCATCTACGTCGTCTTTCAATGGTGACATCGCAGCGGTCAAACAAGAGCCCAAGCGCGCCGTACCACCGCTTTCGTTGTTCCGGGGCGATTTGGTGGAGCCAACGGAAATACGAGCCGCCGGTGTTTCACTTCCGACGGCGTTGGGTAGCACGCCAGCCAGGGGCGCGTCCAAGTCCGCACGTGTTCCTCCGTCTACCCCGTTCTTCTGTGGTGACCTCGCAGCGGTCAAACAAGAGCCCAAGCGCGCCGTACCGCCGCCTTCATTATTTCAGGGCGATTTGGTGGGGCCTCCGGCAATACGCGGCACCGGTGTTTCACTTCCGACGGCGTTGGGTAGCACGCCAGCCAGGGGCGCGTCCAAGTCCGCACGTGTTCCTCCGCCTACCCCGTTCTTCTGTGGTGACCTCGCAGCGGTCAAACAAGAGCCCAAGCGCGCCGTACCGCCGCCTTCATTATTTCAGGGCGATTTGGTGGGGCCTCCGGCAATACGCGGCACCGGTGTTTCACTTCCGACGGCGTTGGGTAGCACGCCAGCCAGGGGCGCGTCCAAGTCCGCACGTGTTCCTCCGTCTACCCCGTTCTTCTGTGGTGACCTCGCAGCGGTCAAACAAGAGCCCAAGCGCGCCGTACCGCCGCCTTCATTATTTCAGGGCGATTTGGTGGGGCCAATGGCAATACGCGCCGCAAGTCTTTCACTTCCGACGGCGTTTGAAGGTGCGCCGACTGTGAACCAATCAAACCCAGCCCCCTCCCCGCCGCTGATCTCGACTTTCAAAGGAATGATTATTGATATCGAAGGGGAAGACACCAAGATGAACAAGCATTATGGCCTGTGAGAGAAGAGATATGATGTATATGCTTTCTAGCGCGGATTGAATGCTATTGGAGATGTACCAATTGGACGAAATTGCCTTGCTAATTCCTACCGGCTATACAAACACCGTTATTGGATCCGCCGGTAAATACGGATTCTTCTATTCACTTCGGCCACATTGTATATCACACATTTGGTGGCGGCCCATCGCTGGTTGACAAGCCGCGCCGTGCGCTCCGCCAGCACCACATGCTCAAGCTCTGGTCTACGCCCTCAGGTGTGCGCGCAATTAAGTATCATTTATTTGACGCCGACGCCGAAAGCAGCAGGCACACAAACGAACTTACAATGCCTTGTACTCAGCCACCCGATACCTCAGGGGAATCACAAGCCGGTAAGTAGAGGGCTGGGGTCGCACCACGCACCTTCACCGCCGCCGGCAGATTCAATCACGTCGTCAGCCCTAGTTCGAAGTTGTGGAATATCCAAAGCGCCCCATACACGCACATCTAGCTTCAGCATGGTCAAGGTTTGCATTCATATTAAATACGCCGCATCTGCGCAAGGATCCATTGTTACTTCGTAATTACACGTGCACGCAATCGTTTTTACTCCGGCAAGCTTCCAAAACGTCATTTACGGTCGGGGGAGCCCAGGCTAGATCGTGGTTCGACAAACCCCATGACTTCATTACTCCCTGCTGGTTGAACAACGCCAGGCATTGACGATCACCGGATACCGCCGGAACACCATGTACGAGGTGCTTTGCGAGAAAGCATTGAACGTTGCCTGAGTCGTAGGGGACCGAGCACCCCAAGGAGTGGTACCCCATGTATGCTTCTTCGCCGTATGTTCCGACACTGGTGACCAAGTCGTAGAAAAGGCTGGCATCGCCGGAATCTCGATGGAAGATGGTTTCCCGGTTCCCGATAATTTGGCAGGCTTGAGTGGGGAAACACCAGGTAGACATGAGGCCCCTTCTAAGCTTGTAGTCGCACAGGTTTTCTCGAACGAAGCGTCTTTGGGAAGGGTGTGTGATTTGTAATATTCCGTCCAGAATGGCACCCGCCCGGCTCATTCCTCGAAGCCAGTCGATGGTTTTTTCTGAGCCGTACCCAGATGTCGCGGCGAGGTTCTCTTTCTGATTCTTTGAGAGCCGTTAGACCGATGGCTATACATAAATGCAGTACCGCGGCGCACCTCTTTGGCATAGGGGATTGCAGCTGGGGAAATTAGGTTTTCACCGATCGGCTTCCGTTTCGAAGCTGGGATTCGCCTGTCCACGGGTGCGAACAGCACCCGGGCCTGTCGCCACCGTCCCTTTTTGTTATTGATGGTCAGCCAACGGCCTTTCCGGCTCGCCTGTTGCGTAGCGTTGATCATTTCAGACTTCATCCTGGTCAGCTTCCAGACACTGATAAGTACGGAAAAGGACTGACTTGAACGTCAGGCGACAGCGCCCCAGGGAGCGACCACAGCATGACGAAGTTATCGGCGTCCGTTACTATACAAGGGTTCTCGTCGAGTAGCGGAAGCTCTCCGTTAGGCTCCGGCGGGACGAGAGGGGCAAATTGCGCAGCCAGTTTGGCTTCGTTGGCCTCGGATGTCAAGGCGATGTTTTTCCCCTTGGCTTCGGCGTACTCCGACAGCGACCAAGCCGTCTTATCTGTTTGTAGCGTTGAGGGCCCGGATATTTGCCTACCCAAGTAAACGCGTACTTACATTGACGCCGCATAGACTTTGCGACCACAGACCCAGACCACCAAGCCGACAGAAAGTCTTTGTCTTCCAGCCCCAACTGCGCTGAGTCAGGGTAATCAGGGGTCGACTGATCCAGAGCCCAAGCAGCGGCATGCGCTTTGAAAGACTCAACAACTACCGAAGAGAGGGTCGATCTGATATCAGGATCCATTCGAGAACGTAGATGGTTGGGGTCTTTGAAGGGAGAGGACGGGGATCTTTTTGGGATCCTTGCATTAGGATCAGATAGAATCGGCGATGCTCACAAATAGTTCCCTGAAAGGGATCAACCCGGCGGCCGCCAGAATCACCGGCGTCTGAGTCGGTATTCAATGGGCGATTTGTCGGGCCGGCATACACGGCGGCCCGCCCGGGGAGCCCAAATCTTCGCAGGCGCCGGCTCCCCGGACGACCCGACCGCCGACGAGCTCCCGACACTGCGGGCACGGGCCCCATTTCCCACATGACGATAGACTTGTCGCAGCCATGCGGAAGGTTTCCTTTGTCCTGAGCAACACCTGTCCATTGCAAAATGTGACAGTTAGCATTTTGTTTGCCTTTCACATCGCTGTCGCACCCAGGGATAGGTTACCTTGCACATGACTATCCCTTGACTGTCTCTCCACTCTCGCCTCATGTGACAGTTGTGTGACAGGTAGAATATTGCATCAATATTTCCTAGCGTTACAAGCAGACCGCCTCTGCACTGACAAGTCTATCGTCACGTGGGAAATAGGGCCCGCGCCCGCAGTGCGAGGAATCCGAGAGCCGGTTGCCTGCGACCCGGCCGCTGCCGGTCTTGAGATCTTGAGAGCTTGAGCCTTGAGGCAAGACGCCGGTGCTTCAGATACGGCGCTCTGACGGCCACGGAATGGGTCTCAGGGGCCGGTCGGATGTCCGTCGGTCCGGCGGGGACGCAAGACGCGTCGGACGGCCCGGTTCTGCGCGCCGAAGACAGCCGAGGAATACCGGCCGGTTCTATTTTTTTACTCTCATGTATCGCTCTTCAATAGGGCGCCCAGCGATAGGCATCGGGTACGTTCTCCGCCGCGTCGTGCCAGAACCTCGGACGTTTGAAAATATGAGCTCTTTCTGAAGCGGCGTCCTTCCTGCCGCTTCAGAATTTCGGACCGGCGACCATGAAGAACCGGAGGTTCGGCGTGAGACCGAACCTTGCGGCGTTTGCACCCGCACGACCGAAAGATCACACCATCTCCGTCGATATTCAGGGACCGCCTCGCTTGCCTCCCACCATCTGCCGTCGCTTTTTCGGTCATGTCTCTTGAAGTCAGCTCTACGAACGTTAACCAAGCAACCATAAAATATCAGATGCGGAAGCCCAGCATCACATTTCTTGTCGAAGTACGCCTCGCCGACCTAATAGAAATTTTCACCTTGCTGACGTGACCCGGCGGCCTGTACCGTCTAGTGCGACCGATGCTTTGAATCTGCCGAGCCCGTGGGTTGCACGGGATCCGGAACGCCTTGCGTCGCCTGCGACGCCCGCGCCGCTGTCTGCACGTTGTATGGGGTGGGTGTAGATGGCATTATACGAGGTGAGCATTTGAACGACATCCGTGCAAAGGGGCGGAGCACTGAGGACTCGGCTTGACCAGTGAACGGCGTGGGCCCGGTCGCGTTCTTCGACGGCCGCTCTTTCTGGCTGGTCAAAGACATGAAGGACTCCGGTCGGGCGGTCGCGGAGGGTGTCGTCGACTTTACCATCACGCACCTGCGAAAAGGCGACTGGAAGCGCTGCCAGGGCCCTTCGGTCGAATGCCCCTTCGATGTCATCCCGCTGCAGTTCAAGTTCAGCCGCGAGCACGCGCGGAAGGTGGCGGCCCGAGCACTTTTTATACAGGGTCATTCGAAGACATACGGCGGGTGCAGGGAACAGGAGTTTTTGAAGCTTGGCGACGGCTTGCCCAGATACGGAATCAATTACAGCGACACTCCGTCCCGCCGCATACGCCCGTGCTTCAGGCCTAGATCGTCGAGCAAGCGGGATAGGAGTCCATCCCCGGAGCCAACTGCACTGAAGACGCAAAAGCTCGAGTTGGAGGAGACCAGCGTCGCGTCCACCAGCAGTGATTCTTCTATTCCCATTCCCTCCTCGCCGTCGGCGGGCGCGACCCCGGGGCCCGTCGTCCCTGATACGCGAACTTTGCGGAGCCTCCGCCTTGCGCTTGATCAGTGGAACGTCGTCTGTGAGCTGCTGATCGCGTCGGCGTTTGCGGTAGACAACGTCCTCTCTGGATTGCACTGGGACGACGCGGTGTACGCGGAGTTGGATCGGCTGCTAGGATTCAACGGGTACGACGCAATTCGTCGGTTCTTCCGCGACCGGAGGCGGCTCGCTCGGGCGCTGAGACACCCGCTGCCGGATGGGTTGCAGGTGTATGAAAACAACGAGGACGATGATGGAGAGCTGTATGAGACGGTGGGGGATCAAGACGATGAGCTCCTCTAGAGGGCGGAAGATGAGGACGGTGACGAAATTTAACGCGTTAGATTGGACGCCTTCTTGTGTATCACACTCGTTCACCGCGCCGCCGTCATGTATATATGTGTTGCTCTGCTTGCCGTTATGACACGGTGGTTTCTCTATCCTTTGCTCAGGAATTCCGGACGGAGACCGATGCATCGGCTCTTCGGCCCCGCAGGCGCCGGGAGTCGGACCGGGGGCGGCCCGAAATCCGCCGAAAACCCGCCGTATTCGTCAGGAACATCGGATCGGAGCTGTGCCATATACGCTGCTCGGACGGCCGGACCGAATCTTGGCACGCCCGGCCCCGCGGCGGTGGCGGCGGGCATTCCATCGCTCTTACATAATCCGAACTGCGTATAAATAGGAGGCCGGCGCCGCCGCAGAACGGGCCATCGGCAGCGCGGCCCGCACCCGTCCTCCTGGCAAAGTAACCCGCCCTCCATGCCTAGAATCCTGCTCGGTCTCCTGGACGGCAATTTTGCATTGCAACCTCGCTTCAAAATCGATCGCAGAGAAGACGTTCTTCAGCCTGCAAGTTGCTTCAATTCTGAGGGCGTTGATGAATCGGAGGCGCCCGCATCGGATAGGCGCCCGAAAACGGTGAGCCCCGCGCAATTTTGGCGCTGCCGAAAAAGCCTGACGCACGCCCAGGCCGATGAATCCCATGAGGTCGTAAAACGAGCCGACCGCCCTCAGACGGCGGAATAGCTGCACGGGCCACGGAGGGGGCTTCTTTAGCGCTGTTAATTCATATCAGAGTGCGCGGCGAGGATGCCGGGGCGTACAAATCCGCTTGGGTGGGGTTTCTGCTGCGTCCGTCGGCCCCGAAACGCAATGCGCGAGGATCGCGACGGATGGTTCGGGCGCCGCGTGAGCGCGATCCCTTTCCAATCACCGTCGGTGCGGGGCAGAGAGCTTCGGGCCGTTGTTCAACGGCCGTGCGCGCTGCGGCTGCGGTCGGGTTGTTGACCGAGGTCTAAATATGGCGGCGCGCGAGTTGCTTGGCCTCAGCCTGCGCGCGTCTCTCAAGCTTCGGCCGCTCCTCCCACTAACTTGGTCGACCACGGTTTGTTTGCCACAAGCTCCCTTCTACAACTCGTCTCTCTTCTGCGTATATACGACCTCAGTTCTCGTGTCTTAGTTCCTCACCCTGTCTCTCTACCACGCGCTCGTTTGCCGCTCGACAGGTCGACTACTTCCTCATTCCCGCCTCACCCTTCCGCCACCCCTTCTTCTGTACTACGTCTTACAACTGCTCCGTCTTCTGTATTAATTAGATTCGCCTCCGCTGGATTGAGCTCGGTCTCGGGCCGGGAGCGCCGCGTCGCGTTCCCTGTCTTCGAGAGCTGTCGTGGGACGGGCCGGCGCTCCGTCCCAGCGCTACGCAACACCGACCTCGCGATTTCTTCAAGGCTCGCGCAGGGATTCTTTCTGACTCAATTCCTTTGTTCTCCCTCTCGTGTGCCTTGGCACCGATCGCGTTCCACTTTGTATATATTAGAGCACCTCGGTTCTATTCAGATACACCCTTTACCGCTACAATCATCGTCTTGTCCGAGGTCTCGGTCCCGTTCCGTATTGTTCTCGTGCCCGTCTCTTGCGTGTTTGTCGTCTTCGCCTGCACTGTTTATCGTCCGCCGAGCTAGTCGGTGCGATCAGCGGTCACCGAGCCGTGCCCTCAAGGCTGCTCGCCTGCGATCTCGTAAACCGCGGATAGACTGCCGGGAAGGAGGTTTCATAGAACTCTTCTTACCTTGAGCGCGCTAAGCCCATGTTCATAACAGCGTTCACGTCGCCGAGAGCGCACGTCCGCGTCCTTACCGTCGGGGCGTGCCGACGCAGCGCTCTCACCGAGGTCCCCCAAGAGAGCAGCGGCGACGCGATCCATCTCGCTTCGCTCGTCCAACTCAAACGCCCGAATAGATTGTGTACTTATAGAAGGCGCAGCCTTCAATTTCCCACGCGTCGGCCGCTGAGCCGGACGCCAGCACATCACCTTCAGGCTTCGACTTCTCCCCTTGACAGCTTGACCTCCCATACTCATTATTGGACAACCTCCACCATTGCAAGATGCTTTACACCAGAGGCTGAAGGGGTGCACACTAGGGATCATCACGGGTAATCAAAACCCGTGCGGGTCACGGGTGGGGGTCGCGCGGGTGAGGGTACGGGTAGTGGTCAGAGCACCCGCGGCGCACCGCGGGTACTCGCGGCCGGCCCGCGGGACCCGCGTTTACCCGTGCGTGCCACGACTGTGCAAGCGCCCTACGAGAGATGTGTCGCCCTCACTGTGGCCAGTGCTCCGCGCCTTACCTCCCCACAATCGATACGACCCATCATCCACAGCGGCACGAAGCAACCCCAGCTGGTCGCTCCGCAACCTCCTCGCAAACCACCACACGACGGCACAAGGCACGCCCGTCCTCTGCCGATGCAACCCTGAAACACTGGTTGCCGCTGGGGCCAGGATGGAAGAGTTGGGTGGGCAGGGCTCGGGCGAGATGGCGGCGGCAGTAGCAGATGGGATGATAGGACCCCGCGAGGTGAGTCATGTGCATTTGGCCTCCTAGGAGAGGGCAAGGGAGGACGGCGGGCTGACCACTTCGCGCTCGACACTGCGCTCGTCGGAGTCCTCTGCGCCCACGCTGCGCTCCTCCACGTCCTCAGTCTCCGCGTCACCCACATCCACCTCCGTGTCGTCCGTCTCCACGTGCATTCAGCCCTCTGCCTTGTCCGCCTCTACTCCGCTCCCCACACGCCCTCGTCCCTTCGCGCCCACGCCGCCCACCTTCGCGCCCGCGGCACCCTCGACCTGTTGCCCTGTCCCCTCGACCACCTGAGCCCGACAACATTCCCGCGTACCCCCAGTGAGCACTCTTTCTGTTCCGTTCATCGCGCCCCCTCCTCCTCCCGCTCAAATGCCCCATGCACGCTCGCGATGCAGACCCCGCTCTAAGGCGTGCGCTCAAGCGTCCACCTCCTTCACCACCCTCGTCCTCGCGCGCGTCACGACTACGCCGCCGACACGGGCTGCGCCGCCCTCACGGCCACCCTCGTCAACACGTCAACGTCCCCCTCCACATCCTCAGTCTCCGTGTCGCCCGTCTCCGCGCGCGTTCAGCCCTCCGCCTCGTCCGCCTTGGCCCCGCCCCCCGCGTGCCCTCGTCCACGCCGCCCTCCACCTTGTCCGCCTCCTCCTCGTTCTCCTCTGTGCCACCTTCCTCCCCTCGCCCGTCCACGTGTGCCACGCGCCTCCGTTCACGTCGCCCTCTGCCTCCTCCGCCTCGTACCGGCCCTCTGCCCTGTCCTCATCCGCGCTCCCCACCTCCCCGTGCATCCGCTGCGACCAAGTTCGGCGATGGCGCGAGTATACACACCCTCTCCTGGACCCGCACACCGACCGCTCGCCGCCATCAAGCCCCTCAAGTGGCCAGGGAACCCACCACACCCCCACTTCAGCGGCGGTGCACACCAGTTCATCGTGGCGCAGGGTTGCTGAAGGGTCGCCGGCAAGCCGGGTGGACGATTTTGTGCCACGGTCGAAGTGGTTGCCGACGCTGAATGACCCGCCTCGCATGCGCCGAGCTCGCCGCGATGTGCACCTCGTACACCCACCTCTGCTGGGCGCACCACCGCGTTGGCTACGACCTCGGGTACCCACGCAAGCTTGCCTGTGTGGATGACACGGTGCGCACGAACGCCGTCGTCGCCGACGCCGTCGCGTGCCGTCGTGCACCGCGCATTTCCATCCAAGCTCGTGCCCGGTGGGGGCTTCCTCGGTCCGGGCGTGGCGGGGGACTTAGGGCGGGTGCGAGCTCGTCCCGGACTGGAGAGAGGAGGACCGGGCGGAGTGTATACGAATACAATTTGTATGACCCTTACGTGGTATGGCATCCGCGGGTTACCCGTGGAGGGTCTGTACCCGTGAAGACCCTCGGGTTGAACCATCGGACCCGCCCATACCCTCACCCGCGCTACACGGGTCACGGTATCTGCGGGTAAGGGTACGGGTAGCCCTCGGACGACCCGAGGGTTACCCGTGACGATCCCTAGTGCACACTCGCGCGGGTGTTGGGAATGGACTTAATATGCCATGTACGTTCACTCGATCTTCTTCTGCCGTCTTTCTTTCATTTTCAACCATCGGTCGCGTCCTCCACACACTGTCGTTTGCTACAACTCCCGTCCTGTCCTCTTTCGTCCATGCAACTAGCTTGTGTAAGCCATCCAGACCTACCCAGCTAATCAACTATAACCCCAGCACGTATGAATTCTGTTACACCTCTGAGGGCTCAACGTCAACCTACCCACAATCCAAATGCCCCAGCTGCGCGCACGTCCAAGTATGTCTCGCGCACGTCAGGGCTCCATGGCTCACGGCACAAGTTCTTCAAGTCCGGACTGGAGACCCACCCCCCCGGAAGTACGCTTGGGCGAACGTGAAGACGAGGGTGAAGCGCGCGGAACTTGTACGTGTGACACGAGATGATCGAGTATGCGCCCAACTTGTCGATTGCCAGGTATATGCGGTGTGCGCGCGCTGGCGTGTCGGTTGAATATGCATATTTAGAACACGGTTTCGATGTATGTAGCCAGGGTCTTCGATCGAGGATGGGCTCAACCCCGAGTTCCCTCGCAACGGCTCGGCGTTCTTCAGTGGTACCGCTGCCTCAGGCAGCGGAGACTGGAAGTGGCTACTGACAGAAGGTGGACATGTGAGAGGTGCAAATGCCACCTCACTGCGAACTTCGCGGGCTGACGACCACGCATGTTCGCAGCACACGACCTTCGGAGGCAAGCAAGGCTTCACCCGATGGCCGTCCACGCCCGTGGCCCC
This sequence comes from Epithele typhae, assembly GCF_022376455.1. Lineage (NCBI taxonomy): Eukaryota > Fungi > Basidiomycota > Agaricomycetes > Polyporales > Epitheliaceae > Epithele > Epithele typhae. The sequence continues at coordinate 17,705 of NW_025954493.1, read as the reverse complement.
CTTGTACGATGGCAGCGGCGCGCTTGCCAGCGTCGTCCACCAGGAGCGTGGCTGGGCCTACGTCCTCTTCCTCCGTGCCGGCCACCTCGTCCCTCAAGGTGCGCCCACCGCGGTGTTCCTCGTAACCCCATCGTTCGTTTCTCCTCCCTGTGTCGAGCTGCCTTCGGCCGCAGCGTGGCGTTGAGCCATAATCTCAAGATGATCGCCATGTTTCTCCTACTACCTTTTTCAACATCGATCAGTGTACTCTCCGATGTGTGCCGAGTGCTCGCAGAATGCGCGAACAAACCGGTTTATCGGCCTCCATTGATATCCAAGCAAGTCAATATTATGCCTTCTTATTCGCCACTAATCATGCCCTGCTAGCCGTCGGGGGATCATGAGCTAGCTCATTAGATTAGACTAATATAGGGGCTTCGACTAATGACACTAATCGGGTCTCATTACACTCTATTATGTCCCAATAGATATCCGATTTTCCCCTTCCTGGTGAGTTCATCCGGAACCGGGCGACCAAGAAGTTCTGCACTGTAACATGCCCCAGCCCTGTGTGTGCTGCCCAGAGACCACAAACTCCTTTATATAACCAGATGGCCCAATCTAGTCCTTCCAGAAGCCGGACGACGTGTTTTCTGCATGCAGCGCCGGGCTCACTTCGACCTGGTCCGGGTGGACGGCTCCTCCGCGAAAACCGGGTGGGTCCGGCCGGACGACTCCCCTGGGAAAACCGGGCGAGTCCAGCCGGACGACTCTGCCGAGGTAACCGGGTGAGTCCGGCCGAGCCCGGGTGAACGGTACCTTCGGCAAATGGCGGTGTCCCGGCTGACCGACTTTGCCGAGGAAAGCCGGGCCATGCACTGGCGGATACGCGTAAATGCCGGGCAGGAACTCGCAAAAGCCGGGCGGAAGTCGTAACTTTACGCACGCGCTACGGAGCGTGGGACCCGGTATTCCGTGCCGGACGGAAACTTTACGATACGGCGTAATCTCGCAAATGCCGTTACGGTGCGGAGCCCTAGGAGGGGGTCATCGGGCCGCGTGAGGAGTGCCGGTATCATGGGGGTCTGGGGGGACCCGCGCCAGTAGTACGCGCACTCGAACAGGATGTGGTGGCGGTCGTGCAGTGGGGAGCCGCGCGGGTAGTGTCCGCACGTGCAGTCTGTGGGCTGGGCGGCCTTCGGGCGGTAGCGCGCCCGGTAGTCGCCCGTGAACGCGTGACCAGTGAGGACGCGGCAGAGCTTGGAGTACAACCGGATGGACGCATCTCCGAAGCGTCAGATGAGGGACGCCGACGACGCGGGGTCGAAGACGTGCAGCGCCGGGTGGTGGACGTAGCTGCGTCCCCACCACTCGGGGATTGGGCGGGGCGGCTGGCCGGGGGTGTGCTCGAAGGCGAGCTCGCGCCACAGGTTGCAGGTCTCGACTGCGATCGCGCGCTTCGCGTAGGAGAAGTGCGTGCGTGGGTGGGGATCGGGTGCGACGTTACCGACGAGCTTGTCGACGGCCTCATTGCCTGGTACGCCTTCGTGTGAGGGGACGTACGACAGGTGGAGGTGCGCGTCGGGGGAGGTGGAGAGCCACAGGCGGAGGAGGGACGCGGCGAGGAGGAGGTCGCCGGAGCTGGACTTGGGTTTAAGGAGCGACTGGAGTGCGGCCAGCGAGTCCGAGAAGACGTGTAGGTGGGTGGCGGCGGTGCGCTGGAGCGTGAGGGGGAGAAGAACGCGAGGGACGCGGTGATCGCCCGGATCTCGGCGTCGGTGGAGAAGCCGCGGCCGGAGGGCGCAGCGTGCGACGCGCAGAGGGTGGCCTCGTCTGGGAAGTACAGCATGTACCCCGCGGCAGTGTGGGAGCCGTCGTGCGTGGCTGATCCGTCGGTGAATACGACCGCGTGTTGGGGTCGGCGTGCGCAGCGGCGATGCGCGGGAGGACGACGTTCGCGAGGAAGGCAGCCTGGGCGTCGGCGTCGATCTTCTTGGGTGCGCAAGGTTGAAGTGGATGCGGTCCGCAAACTCGTCGAGGATGCGGGCGCCGGGGGTGGCCTCTACGTTAAGGACGTCGAACTGGGTGTCCGACAGGGGGCGTTGAGGGTGTCAGGGTGGTGGGGGAGGAGCGAGGCGGCCCCGACGGCCGAGTGGTACATGTCATGCGCAGGCGCGCGCGTGGGTGGGTATGCGGGGAGCGGGAGGGAAGTGGGAGGAGGGGGGTAGCGGCCCGGGAAGAGGAGGCGGACTGGGTGCGTCGCCATGAGCGTGTCGATGCGCAGCTGGTAGGACACCTGCATCTTGCGGCAGAAGAGGCGGACCGGGACCACGCCGCGAGCGCATGGAGGCGCCGGTGGGGGTGTGGAGAACGCGCCCGTGATCCACCGGAGGGCGTGGTGTTGGGCGGTTGCGAGGACCTTGCGTTGTCTTGAACCCTTCGCGGTAGTACACCTGGCAGCCATACGTGAGCACGGGCGGATGCATGACACGTACAGGAGTCGGCGCTGCGAGGGGTTGATGCCGCTGCCGAGGATCCCAGCATGCGGGAGGCCGCGGTGGTGGTGCGTGCGCGGTGCGCGTAGTGGTTGACGTGGGCACGCCAATCGAGCTTGCTGTCGAGCAGGAATCCGAGGTGGCAGATGCCGTGGGAGGCTTGAGTGCGTGGGGAGCCGGGTAGGGGGATGGCGCGGTGCGTGGGGGCGGTGTGCGCTGTGGGGGGAATGAAGTGGATGCCCTCCGTCTTCTCGTGTTCGAGGAGGTACCCGCGCGTTCGAGGGAGGTGGCGAGCGTCTCGTATAGCGGGCCGATCAACGCGAGGTTCGTGGTGACGTCGGGGACGCGACCATGAGGTTGCCGTCGTCGACGTAGAAGTGGTGGTACGGGCGTGCGCCCCCCAGCGGGGAAGGGAAGCGGCACGCGTTGTCGAGCGCGATGAGCACCGGAGTGAGGGCGAGCACGGAGAAGGTCGGGGAGAGCGCGCTGCCCTGGCCGACTCCGACGCGTGGGCAGTCGAACGAGTCCGTGATGAGGTCGTTGAACCGGAACGACGACCTGCGGGGGCCGAGATACGCGCGGAGCCACGTCGTGAAGGGAGCGCCGAAGCCGCGGCGGGCGCAGACGGCGACGAGCAGGTCAGGGTTGACGGACGGGAAGAACTGGCCGATGTCGCATCCGACCATCGTGACCACCATCTTCTTCTGCCAGGCCTGGTGTACGTAGTTGACCGCGTAGGCCACCGCGTCGGTTGTGGAGCGCTGGGAGTTGGACCCGAACTGGCACGGGTGGAGGATCCCGTGCTTGTGGGCCGCGAACTGCACGCGGGTGTTGATGACCTTCTCCATCCACTTGGCGATCGTGGAGAGGAGGACGATGGGGCGGTATGCCTTGACCTTGGTGTAGTCGGGCTTGGACGGCTTGGGGATGACGACGGTGGTCGCGCGGCGGAATTCCTCGGGCCAGACGCCGAAGCGGAAGCACGCGTTGAAGAGCGTGCGGAACCCTTCGAGGAGGAGGGCGCCGGCGGTCGAGGGGTACGCGGGCGCCGCATCCGGCAGGGGGTGGGGCGGGGGAGAGGAGGGGGGGAGGAGGACGGGGGAGGGCGAGGGGCTCGGGGAGTCGGGGGGTCCGGGGGCCGGTCGGCGCGTTGTCGGACCGAATGAGCGCCTTGAGCATCTTCCACGTGAGGTGGTCCGGGCCGGGCGCGGATCTGGGGCTGCAGGTGGCAAGGGCGTCAGTGAGCTCAAGGCCGAGAACGGAGGCCAGTCGCGGTCGGGGCTGGACGGGAGGTCGTCCACGATGGACAGGTCGCACGGGCGTCGCGGCCTTGTGGAAGGTGGTCGAGCTCTACTGCCAGGTCAGCATCTGTGGTGATGACGGAGTCGTCGGCGCGGCGCATCCCTGAGGAGGAGGTCATGCGGCGCGGCTTGACCCAGCTGAGGAGGTCCCAGACGCGCTGTGAGCAAGTGGAGACTCGAAGAGGCGCTCCTCAAGTGCGCGTTGCGTTCGTGGTTGAGGCTTGGTAGTATGCGCGCCTCGCGGTGGCGATGCGGTCAGCGGCGGCGACGGGGTTGAAGTCGTGTTGCGCGAGGAACTCTGGGGAGAGGCGAGTCCGATGGAGAGGCGGCGAGAGGCGTGGCGCTTCTGCCAGGGCGGGGTGTTCTCCGTCGTGACCTGGGAGAGTTCTCGGCGGGCCGCGGTTAGGGACTTAGTCCACCAGCTCTTGGACGCAGGCGAGTAGCGACGCGGGGAAGCGTGGGCCGCGAATCGGTCTCGATGACGTGCACGACCCGGGAGGCGAGGTGCGCCGTCTCGAGCGGGCTCGAGGGAGGGGATGGTCAAAGACACCGAGCAGGCCGGCGGCGATCTCCGCCAGCACCTCGCCGACTCCCCCGCGGGGACGCACGGGGGCCCATCGTGGAGAAGGCGGCCGTGGGGATCTCAATCGCGAGGGGGGCGTGGTCCGAGGAGCCGCGGTGCCCGTTGTGGACGGTACACGCGGCGTCCGTCAGCGCAGGGGGGACCCATGCTAGGTCGATGACAGTGCCCCGAAGGGAGCGATCGTGCGGGACGTGGGTGGGTGCGTCTACTGGGGAGAGCAGTTTTGCGACGCCGAGGGCGGCGACCACGTGGTCAATGCGGGTGAGGACGGTGTTCGACGAGGTCGTGCCATAGGACGGGTCCCACTGTGCGGAGTGGGCGTTGAAATCCCCGGCCAGGAGCGTGACGGGCGCCGAGAGGGAGCGGTGAGGGTCCAGGGAGAACTCGTAGAGTTCGTGCAGCACCGACGCGTGGGGCTTGTCTGGGTCGTTGTACACGTTCACAATTGTGGAAGCGGGGAGGCCACGCGTGGCGACCGTGATGGCCATGACGTCGCGGTGGACGAGCGCGGGGTGGATGGATACGCGGGAGGAGGCGAGCCTGCGGTTGACGTAGCATACAACGCGGGGGGCTCGAGGTCCTCCGACTTCAGGGACGAGTGCTCGAGCAGGAGCCAATTAGCGGAGTCGGCCTGCGTGCCGTAGTACGGCCGTCCGCGTGCGGTCGCCGCGTGAGGTGGAGTTGCCCTTGCCGCCGGGGCGGGGATTTTCTTGATGGGGGAGTACCGTGGTTCCTGGATGAGGATGATGTCGAAGTGGAGACGGTGAGCTTGAAGGAGGGTGTGCATAACTTTGGAGTTACGGTTGACGTTCTGGGACAGGACGCGGAGGGACGTGCGGGGGGAAGGTCTGGGCCATAAATAACCTTGTGGAGGTGTACCGTCATCTACGGGGGGGTTGGGGTGTGGGGGGCGGGAGCGGACCTAGCGGCGGAGCCGGGGGCGGCGTCATTGCGGCGGCGGGGCTTGCGGCGGCGAGACGGGCCGGCGGTGGACCAGGCGGAGGCGAGGTCGATGAGGCCACCAGCTTCGTCCTGGAGGCGCTGGAGGTGCTTGTGCGCGATGCCAGCTTCCCACGCGGTGCCCTCACCCGGGTGGAACTGGTTGCCCAGCTCGATCATGTCCTGCGCGCGGTGAATGCGCTCGACCGCGTGTTCCACCCGGCGGGCGTGAGGGTGGCCGAGGCGCAGGGGAACTCCGAGGCTGTCGGTCGGGGATTGGTATGTGTGTGTGTCCCACGGGCCGGCATAGGGGACTTGTTGAGCGGGGGACACGGACGCGTGGGCACCCCAGGAACCTGCAAAACTCGTTTTGCTAATCGCCACCACGTTGTTATTGTACTATATACTCACCAGGGCATTGTAATAGGCCCTAGGTGTAATGACAAGTTGTCCCTAGGGCTGTAATACGCTACAATTCTAATGAAAGAGCGTCCCCAGAGCTGTAATAACCTACAATTCTAATGAAAGAGCGTCCCTAGGGCTGTAATAAGTCGATATTCTAATGAAAGAGCGTCCCTAGGGCTGTAATAACCTACAATTCTAATGAAAGAGCGTCCCCAGAGCTGTAATAAGCTACAATTCTAATGAAAGAGCATTCCCAGAGCTGTAATAAGCTACAATTCTAATGAAAGAGCGTTCCGCGAGTTGTGGATCGCGGTGCGGGATGACGCTTACTGCATCTAGACGGCATACCGAACGCTTTGATGGCTCCAGCGTCTGTGCAAACAGCACCCAGATCGCGCCTGCTCACGCGGCTGGCAGCGCTTCGCATGGGGCAAAATACACCGTACGCGCGCACCGCACGCGTTGCCCCTGCACACTGTGCACTCTTTCGTTCTGTCCAGCACTGCTGAGCAGGCCCACTACGCCCACACGGTACAGCCGCGTGCTATGCTCTCGGCGGCACGCGCGTCGAGCGTCGAGCCTGTGCCACACCACGTGAACTCACGCCGTGCGCGATTCAACACCTAGTCCTCCGTTAGTCGCCACGTGGCCTCGTTGGTTGCGCATCGCGCGAGCCGTGTGCCACGTGTCACACGTCGGCCCGGCCCGTCGTGTCCACCGCTACCGCATCCAGCCTGGGGCCCTGTTGATCGCTTACAACAGCATTAATTCGGATACCCTCAAGAAATGATACATAACATCGAATGTAGCGACGACAATGACAGTGTTGAGTGCAATTACCACTTCACGCGCACTTTGTAGGCTCTATTCGATGTGCCTAGCGGTCCGTTTTAGCCCTTTTCCCACTGCCAGTATGCCCCGACACATCATCCTCTGACTGACGCTTGTGCGGAGTGGGGGTCGGCGACGCGGGCGAGGACAACGACGCGGACGCAGACGACGGCGCGGGCGTGGGCGCGGGCGCGGACGGCGCGGGCGTGGATGCGGACGGCGAAGGCAACGACACGGCCGCGGACGCGGGCGCGAGCGCAGGCAACGACACGGACGCGGACGCGGGCGCGGGCGCGAACGGCGCAGGCGACGACACGGGCGTGGACGACGACACGGGCGCGGGCGCAGACGGCGCGGGCGACGACACGGGCGTGGACGACGACACGGGCGTGGACGACGACACGGGCGTGGACGACATGACGGAAGCTGTCGCGGGTGTGGCAGGGGTCGTCGCAGGGGTTGCAGGGGTCGTCGCAGTGGTTGGGGAAGCCGTCGTGGATGTCGTGAACGAGGGGGCCGGCGGAGGGGCGATCTGGATAATGGCGAAGGACAGGTCGTCGACGATGGCTTCTACATCAGCCGTGTCCTCGTCCATGGCGCTGATCCACCACAAGAGGGACATGATGACCATAAACAAGCCATTTTGCCCGCCGAGTTGAAGTTCGCCCCAACGAGTGCCGACGGGGATGTCACGAGAGAGTGGCCAATATCCGTCGTCGACTCGACGGCACTCTGGCTGAAGACGCCACCACCAATGAGTGAGAGCACTGATGAACAGCGACAGGTTGGCGATCTTGGGAGGTTTGGTGTAGTTACGCCCATGGCTGATCCAGAATTTGACTTCCTCGGGACGGCCTTTAGTGGAGAGGAATCTTCTCGAACCCTGCGTAGACTTGACTAAAAGGCCGGCAACACGAGATGTGGAGTAAGAGATACATACCTGACACTCGAGGGTACTCATCCTCTGCTCGAACCTCCGCCAGTGTATCAGCAAGTCCGTCCACCACGAAGCCGCACATGCCCCCTTCAAGTACGACAATGCATCGTCCATCCAACCTCCGGTGTGCACGTCCTTGTCGGGGTTCATGATTTGCTCGAGTAGAAGACGGTTGCGAGCGATATTGTTCCGGCGTTGCGCATCGTAGGATAGCTCGGGGGCTGTGTCGATGAAAGGACAGATGAGGTGGACGGGTCCGATGAGAGGGAAGGAGCCAGGTCCGACGAGGGGATGGATGAAGCAGAGGTCGTGGTCGAGGACGAGGCTGCCTCGGTAGATGCCTGCATCCCACCGCCATCGCTGCCGTCGGCTGCCTCAGCGCCCGACTCAGGCCCGGCGACTTCCGTGTCGACGTCCGCATAGAAGAGCTCCTTCAGCCGCTTGGGCAAGTCCGGATCTAACAACGCAGTGAGTACATTCGGCTCTGCCAAGATTGCTATCAAACTCACCGAAAGACTTGCTGATAAAATTTTCAAAAGACGCCTGAATCATCGGCCACTCCTCCGCCGACTCAGACCACCTGTTGCTGTGCACCAGTGTATTGCCGTTCATAATCCTAGACATGATCAGTGTTAGCTGATGCCCGCGTGCTGAAGCAAACAGGTATTAAGACGTACGAATAGGTGAGTAAATCCCCCGTCTTTGGGCACGGACCGCCGAGCATGAATACCCCCTTGAAGCCGGTCTGTTCCTCCAGTGACTTCAACGCTTCCATCCCCGTGCGTGGAAGGCCATCGATTGCGCTGAAGTGAGATACAGTCAGCAAAACGTCGACCAAATTTGTTCGGATGATGGACTACTCACCGTTGTAAGGATTTCACCTTTTCGTTGAGGTCCTTCTGACCGTCCGCCGCCACCAGGTCGTCGAACATCAAGGAAAGTGGCAGGCGTTCGCAGTAGTGCTGCTGACGGAAGTCCTCAACCTGGTCTTTCACTTCTTGCAACTGCAAAGCGAGAAGACGTTCACATTCCTTGTTCTTGAAGGTCCAGAAGTCGAACGTTTTCGAGTCGGGAGTCAACAGGAAAGTGGAGTGCTCGCCTTTGAGGTACGTGTTGTATGATTCTTGAAACTGGTCTCTGAGATCGTCCTTGAAGAGCGCCATGTACGCTTGGTGCGGCATGAGAAGCTGAGGCTTCTTGCGCTGCAGATCGAGGATCGGACCGCGGTTCGTATCGCGCCCACTGCTGGGCCCTCCTCTGCGCCCGCGGAGCACAGGTGATTTCCCTGGTGCATCCGTTGCGATAGCCTATCGGCAGCTACGGATGCATCTGGACGGATCTGGCGATCCGTGATGCGCGCCCGTGGAGGCGCGCCTCGTTGGGCGGCAAGGACGCGTGGCGCGCATCGACGCGTGGCTATGATGCACACCACGCGTCCCTCCCTCCGTCCTTGCTCTCCTCCTCCCCTCCCCGCCTCCTGCTCCACCCCCACCACCGTCCAGGCAGACGATAGCGACTGTACAGTCGTCCTTCGTCTGCTATTGGACTCCGGTGTCACCTGGTGACACCGTTCAACCCCGCCCCCCTCCTCCTCCCTGGACCTCAACCTCGACCTCCACGCCGTCCTTCGCCCACCTTGCCGGCCGCATCCACACCGCACGAGGATGTCCATCCGGACGTCCTCAGCATGGAAATTAGAATTAGGGGGGCGCGCGACGTACCGCGGCCCTCATTTTGGTGAGTCCCCCGCTCCGTTCTCCTGCACTCCCAATGCCCACCCTCCTCTCCAGCTTCGCCCATCCGGCCTGCCGCAGGCCTTGACCCCCGCGTCCACCTCACCGCTGCCTTCCTCCCCGTTGCCCACCCCCACGCTGCTTTCCGCCCGCCTTCGCGCTGCCCGCCTGCACCTGCACACCTGCCTGCGCCCGCACACCCTCCTCCGCCTCCCTCACCTCCATGTCGCCCTCCTCCTCCTCGCCCTGCTGCGTCTCGCTCGCCTCCACGCGGCCCACCTCCTCCACGCGCGTCACCCACCTGCGCATCATCAGCCTCCTCCATGTCGCCCGCGTCCGCGTCCGTGCCGCCTCCCGCCGCCCGCATCTACACACGTCGCTAGGCTCCCCCTCCTCCGCTTCGTCCTGGCCCCCCGCCTCCGTCTCCGCCCTCGTCCTCGTCCTCGTCTTCCTCCACGTCCCCCCCCTCCGCGTTGCCCACCTGCTCCGCCTCGTCTGCCTCCGCATCGTCCGCTTCCGCGTGTGCTGCCCACCTCATCGCCCGCCTCTGCCCGCCTCGCTCACCTCCTCCTCGCACTCCTCCGCGCGCGCTGCCCTCCTCTGCCTCCGCCTCCTCCCACGAGTCCTCCGCGTCACCCTCCTCCACGCACCTCCTCCGCCCGCGCGGCCCTTCCCCGCTCGCATCGCCCGCCCTCGCTGCTCTGCGCCTCCTCCCTCTTCGCATCTCGCACCCCCGCCCGCATCGCCCACCACCTGCTCCGCCTCGTCCGGGCCCTCCGCGTCCACCTGTGGTTACCCCAATTGTAATACAATTGCCCAGGAGCCTGCAGAACGGGTTTTGTTAACCCCCACCAGGTGGTCATTGTACTATATCCCCACCAGGGCATTGTAATAAGCCATAAGTCTAATGACAGAACTTCTGCAGCCTTGTAATAAGCCTCGCCACTAATAACAGAAGGCCCCCAGGGCTGTAATAAGTTGATATTCTAATGACAGCACCCTCCCAGGACTGTAACAATCCTCGTTTCTAATGACAGAAGGTCTCCAGAGCTGTAATAAGCCTCGTCTCTAATGAAAGAAGCCTCCCAGGGCTGTAATAAGTTGGTATTCTAATGACAGAGCATCCCCAGGGTTGTAATTAGCCCCGTTTCTAATGACAGCACCTCCCCAGGGTTGCGATAAGCCCCGTTCCTAATGACAGAAGGCCCCCAGGGTTGTAATAAGTCGATATTCTAATGAAAAAGTGTCCCCAGGCTTGTAATAGACCCTGTTTCTAATCACAGAACCTTCCCAGGGCTGTGATAAGTTGATACCCTAATGACAACAGCCCCCCAGGCTTGTAATAGGTCCCGTTTGTAATGACAGAACATCCCCAGGGTTGTAATAACTCACGTCAGGTACTATCCAGCTATTAATAGCCTCATATCGTCGCTGGCCTGGCCAGCTATTAATATCTGGTATACAGGTACCCTACCCTGCCCTGCAGCCCCCAATTGGGTGAATAGCAGCTGCCTACAAGATAGCTATCAATAGCAGTGGATAGCAGCAGGTCCCTGCAGCTGAAATAGGGTGCAGTAGCTGGTTCCCGCACGTAAACGGTAGGGGTTGCACAGCTGGGCAGGGTGAGAAAACAACCAGGCACTGTATATGGATCAAAAGAGGCATCATATAGCTTTCAAACACATCCAAGAGCATGCCATTCGGAGCAGTATTGGCGGAGATACAGGTGTACCCCCGTTTTTGCCGATGGGCACATCCACTAGAATTGGGAATTGTGGATGGATCCCCTCCGTTCTTTTGCATGGTGTGTGGTTCTCTCTCCAATAGATGGGATTGAAGTCCGATCGCGAAACGATGCACACAATCTGGATTGGATTGCCGATTACGCTTCAGCCACAGCACTTTTGATGGCTTGATATCTCTGCACCACATCCCCGATAAGCATTTGGTTTTTTGCAGTCTCTTACATCAATGTATGAAGACACACTCTGGGTGTCATTTGGACGTGAAACACTCTGAACATGTCCCTGCGCATCTGTGCACGTTCAACACCCCTTCATTCATAGCTCCACAACCGTTGCTCCGATCGCCATGCTGCTTGCTGCAGTATGTTCATTCTTTACTGCCTAAACGGATATTACTCTCAAAACTGTTATCAGCATACACTTCAGACATATCTCTCCTTATCTTCCTTCCCATCAATTCCTTTTCCGGGCTATGACATATCATCTGATAACATATAACATTACAGATCTGGATCGCGCTCTGCGTTGTGTATCTAACACAGCAGGAATCATGAAATTTGGTTAGGAACTCAGGAAGATATAGCATCTGTAGTAGAAACAGGGTGCACTTTTGCTTCACAGCTGCACCTCTCACTTCACACAAACCTGCAATTGGGCCCACACAGCCATTAAAATGGTGTAATAACTCATGGAACATGTTTGAGTGTGCTATTGAACTCGATTGAGCATCACTGCCAGATTGGGGGGTAAGTACATCACTTCATGCCTGCATATGTGGGTGTTATGTGCAGAGGTTTCATACCACACTTTGCAGCTCAGTCCTGCATTCCAGACCCCACTGTGACATCTCAGACAATTCTTGGCCGATCAACAAGATTCTTTTTGCGTCTTGGAGCTGTGTTATATCTGAGTTCAGATCAGGTACATGTGCTGCTATCACACTGACAAGTTGCCTCCGATCAGGGGGTAAACTGAAGGTGAGATATGGGTTTACCAAAGCTATCAGATGTGCGATAAAAGATTCGAAACATGATTTCGGTTGAGCTTTACAATGCCGAATGGTTGCAGCAAGCAGCGTGGCGATCGGAGCAACGGTTGTGGAGCTATGAATGAAGGGGTGTTGAACGTGCACAGATGCGCAGGGACATGTTCAGAGTGTTTCACGTCCAAATGACACCCAGAGTGTGTCTTCATACATTGATGTAAGAGACTGCAAAAAACCAAATGCTTATCGGGGGATGTGGTGCAGAGATATCAAGCCATCAAAAGTGCTGTGGCTGAAGCGTAATCGGCAATCCAATCCAGATTGTGTGCATCGTTTCGCGATCGGACTTCAATCCCATCTATTGGAGAGAGAACCACACACCATGCAAAAGAACGGAGGGGATCCATCCACAATTCCCAATTCTAGTGGATGTGCCCATCGGCAAAAACGGGGGTACACCTGTATCTCCGCCAATACTGCTCCGAATGGCATGCTCTTGGATGTGTTTGAAAGCTATATGATGCCTCTTTTGATCCATATACAGTGCCTGGTTGTTTTCTCACCCTGCCCAGCTGTGCAACCCCTACCGTTTACGTGCGGGAACCAGCTACTGCACCCTATTTCAGCTGCAGGGACCTGCTGCTATCCACTGCTATTGATAGCTATCTTGTAGGCAGCTGCTATTCACCCAATTGGGGGCTGCAGGGCAGGGTAGGGTACCTGTATACCAGATATTAATAGCTGGCCAGGCCAGCGACGATATGAGGCTATTAATAGCTGGATAGTACCTGACGTGAGTTATTACAACCCTGGGGATGTTCTGTCATTACAAACGGGACCTATTACAAGCCTGGGGGGCTGTTGTCATTAGGGTATCAACTTATCACAGCCCTGGGAAGGTTCTGTGATTAGAAACAGGGTCTATTACAAGCCTGGGGACACTTTTTCATTAGAATATCGACTTATTACAACCCTGGGGGCCTTCTGTCATTAGGAACGGGGCTTATCGCAACCCTGGGGAGGTGCTGTCATTAGAAACGGGGCTAATTACAACCCTGGGGATGCTCTGTCATTAGAATACCAACTTATTACAGCCCTGGGAGGCTTCTTTCATTAGAGACGAGGCTTATTACAGCTCTGGAGACCTTCTGTCATTAGAAACGAGGATTGTTACAGTCCTGGGAGGGTGCTGTCATTAGAATATCAACTTATTACAGCCCTGGGGGCCTTCTGTTATTAGTGGCGAGGCTTATTACAAGGCTGCAGAAGTTCTGTCATTAGACTTATGGCTTATTACAATGCCCTGGTGGGGATATAGTACAATGACCACCTGGTGGGGGTTAACAAAACCCGTTCTGCAGGCTCCTGGGCAATTGTATTACAATTGGGGTAACCACAGGTGCCGCGTCCCCCTGCGAGCCCTCCCCGTCGCTCTCATCCGCCTTCATGTCCCTCACCTCCGCCTCACTTGCCTTTGTGTTGCCCGCCTCCGCGTCTCCCGCATTCACGTCATCCACGTCGCCTTCCTCCTCCTCCGCCTTGTCCCAACCCTCATCCCTGCCTCTGCCTCCGCGTTGTCGCGGGGCGTGGTATTACATACTAGTGCACCTATGTAGTAGCTTACTAACAAATATATTTTATCACTAATCATATACAAGATGTGGTGTGAAAAAAAGAGGGAGGCGAGCTCACTGTCGGAGACAGCGAGCTCAGGTGGCAGCGCCTGAGACGCTGGTGTCCGGACATCTCGGGACAGCGTGGGTGCGCGAGCGCGCTTGGGGAAGGCGGTGTTGAGCGCGACCGGGCCGGCCGGCACCAGATGCATCCGCACCTGCCGGTAGGCTGTCACAATGGATGCACCTGGTGAATCACCACTGTAGGCCCGCGACCACGTCCGCCCTTGGTGGCGCTGTTGGACCGTGTGCGGTTACGGAACCACTACTCTATCTGCTGTTACGATTAATGAGGTACGAATGAATCGTTCTTTATGGGGTGGGCTCTGGCTGCGACGCGCGACACCCTTAACTCAACGCCGTGGGAATATATTCCAGACTCCGATTACTCTTGACTAGCACAGCCACTTCTCACGCATAGGTTTGCTACTTACTCCCATCACCCTAGCTCTGGGTTAGGGTCCCCCTGTAGGGTTCCACTAGCGCTGGGTTTGCACTGCCACCTGGGCCCAGCGCTTCACTCCTTGCTACACTTTGTAGTGCCTGTTAGTGTCTATACCTATTCAACTAGACTGAGATGGGCGCTCTTTGGGGGCTTCAGTCAGACTCTATCTGGACTACTACTAGCAATATACTCGAGATTTATCAAAATTGATTCGATTTTTGAAGGGCTGATTTCAGAAAAGTGAGGCTTCCGCAAGTTATTTGACGCCCAGTGGCTGTAGTGCCCTGCCCCTGCCTACTACACCCACATCTGCCTACTAGTAAATCAGATCAATTCCCTAAAATGCTGATTATATTTGTGAATCTAGTCCTCATAGTGGTTGGTACGATTATGAAAGAGGTGCTCATTTATACATAGTGGGTGGGGTGCAGAAGGGTATACAACATACATCCCATATGTTGTAACTGATGGTATGAGCTCAGACAGTGCGCGTTTTAGGTGATTGTGAATGTGTTATACTCATCTATTATAATGGGGTATTCCATGTACACCCAGATGCCAAATCTCACTGTGTTCCTTCAAGTTGTTCCCATGCTGGAAATCTGACCGACTCTGCCCATACGTATATTGAAGTTGTTATATCTCAAGCAGTTCTTGGACGCATCTCACGAAACCTGGTGCGTCCTAATGTATGTTTTAATGCGCATCTAAAACGCCTAAGTGCGCTGTCTAATGTTCTGGTACACTTGTTTCGATTTCCCACCGACTTGGCCCGTGCGTTCATTGCAGTTGCTATATCTCAGGCAGTTCTTGAACGCATCTCTCCAACTTTGCTGCGTCATAATGTGTGCTTCAATGCGCACCTATCGCGCCCAAGTGCGCTGTCTAATATGCCAGTATGACGGTTTCGATTTCTGGCCGAGTGAACCGAATGAGGTGTTATATACGCTGTATCTCAGTCATTTTTCGTCCGATTTGGACCAAACAAAGTGCATTGGATTTTGACGGTCTGGGCGTATATACTTGCTCATTTGCGAGTAGTTTTGTCGCCCTGTTAAAATTCTCGAAATCTGGGCCAAGTTGACTGAGTGAGATGTTGTACATGCTCTATCTCTGTTAGTTTTGGGTCGTTTGATATGAAACAAGATGTGTTCGATTTCTATTGTCTGGGTGTACTCACATGCCAAATATCGTTTGATTTCGCGGTCTTCTTCCTGTTCTGCAAGCCAGCTACAGAAGTGCGCTCTTATGGGCGCTTATGGGCGCTTAAACGCGTGTCGAGCTGCAGGACCTTATCTCTGCCCATCTCTCTGTCCTACCACCACCATCCAGCCTCTACATCTCCTCCTAGCTCTTCTCTGCACACCAATCTGCCCTCATTATGGCTCCTAAGCACTCTAGGCCCTCCTTGGACTACTTGGATCTGGATCAGCAGGAGAACATAGGAGGTGTCTTTGTGAGTATCTTGCACTCTCTCTCCATGCACTCACTCACTAGCTGCAGACTTCTGCTCCTCCCCAGGCTTCCAAGAGGGTTAGAGTGGAGGATTGGGTAGATGGGGATGATGAGGATGAGGATGATGATGATGATAAAGACTATGTGAGTACTTGGCTTCTTTTCAGCACATTCCCCCTAAACAGCTATAGACTCCTGGCCCTGCTCAGCCTCCTGCTAAGCCTGCTGAGCCTGCTGAGCCTGTTAAGCCTGCTAGGCCTGCTAGGCCTGCTAAGCCTGCCAGACCAGTGAGTACTACTTTTTGGGTGTGTTTCTTGCATCTCAAGCCCTTCAAGAAATTCCTGCCCCAGCACCAGGTCAATGAACTCCCATCTTCTGTCATAGACCCTGCCCACATCGTCTATGATGAAGTGGAGGTCTTGGAGTGGGCAGCCCGAGGTCGAGCTAAAGCCCACGAAGTCTTGGCCAACGCTCCTATCTTCCAGCTTCCAAAGCCAATGAGGCTCTATCCTAGCTCTACCACCAAGAAGGAAAAGTTGGCTGACATGGATGCAGAGTGGGAGAAGATCAAGCCGAAGAAGTCTGTTGACTGCACCACCATCATTGAAGACTCGGAGGGGCAGCGGGTGCTCTACTATCTTGGTAGGCGCCCTGAGACTGTGAGTTTTCAATGTGCTACCCTATATGTTTCTCATCTATCTGGGCAGGACACACCTGGGGATACTCCTCACCCTATTAAATCACTCTATGAAGGGCGCACGAAGAGGGATGTTGATATTCTAAGAAATAAGGGTGTCTCTATCCAGAACGATGCTCTCACTGTGAGCTGCTCTTGTCTATGTCTTCTGCTTGTCTGATTTTGTTCTAGTTTGATGAGCAGATGAGGTTGCTGGCAGTCTGTCAGTTTTACACCTCCCATGTTCAGCCTGTCCTTCCTGAAAAGGATCGTCGTCACGAGGGGGATCGAGAAGACATCAACACTCACCTCTTTCGATACCAACGAGGCAAACGGGAGAAGAAGAGCAATGAGAGATCCGGAGTGGGCCATCTCATTCATTGCTGGACCCAGCAAGGGGATTCTCACTTTGTGAGTCTGCCTCTGTGGTACTTTAGTTAGAGCTAACACTGTGCAGACAATGACTCCAAGCAGTGATATTGGAGTCAAGAACGATCTCAAGACACCCAAAAACCCCAAGTCTGATAGACTTGAGGTGACAAAGAAGTTCTACACCCTCTCTGCTCCCTTTGCCGCGTACTTTGGTGCTCTGTTTGAGGTCTTCTATCCTGATCTCTATCAACGCTACCAGAAGGCGTTTGATGCAGGGAGCTGGATCCCTCATGACCCTGGACCTTGGCTTGGACGTGCCCTTGTCTGGAAACTCCCTCTCGACCTCCACTTCGACCATGGTGACATTGGGCCTACTCTCACTATTCCCCTTGGTTTCTTCCATAATGGCGAGATGGAGTTCCCTGCCCTTGGGGCAGTGTTTCAGTTTGTGCATTTCTTTTGAGATTAGCAAACACTAATCTGAGTTGGGCAGGTACCGTGCTGGAGACATTATCCTTGGCTGGGACTGCAAATTTGCCCACAAGGTTCGGGACTGGAAAATTGCTAGGCATGCTCTAGGCCAAGATCTCAGCCCTGAGAATGGTCCCAATGTCCAGTGCCCTGAGTGGTTCTCTGGGGGCCGAGTTGCCTTGGTTTTCTTCTCTCATGCCATCACAGTGACTAGGCTGGAGAACAAGCCAGAGGGGTTTTTTGCCAAATACCCCAAGCACCATGAGCTGAAGGCCCAGGATAAGCATGGGAATACTGTACTGGATCCTTGGGAGTTGTGTGAGTGTGGGTGGTCAGAGTGTGAGCAGGAGAATGAGGAGAAGTTGAAGTTGCAGCCTGTTTGGAGGGCTGAGGGGAGACTAGCCACCAGACTCAAGGGCAAGGGCAAAGGCAAGGGGAAAGAATGAGTTTTATTTGAAATGTATCCTACATACAGAGTAACTAAAACATTTGGAGGTATCCAGAGTTGGGAAAAGAAAGGATCAATAGGGAACTTACTTCAACACATCTTGTATGTGTTAGGGCATGTGAGCGTGCTGTGGGGGGAGGGGATGGGCAGCACGGAGAAGGGAAGGGGCAGGGGGCTTACTGGGAGGACGACCAGCGCCGGGATGTGAATCCAAGGGCCCAGGGCGTCCATT
>NW_025954492.1:0-27689 GCF_022376455.1 Epithele typhae | reverse complement strand
GACTGCGGGCATCGTCATCGCGCAGGCGTTGCGCACCAACCTGCCAGCAAACTCGATCTTGGACCCCGACGTGAAGATGCAGGACGTGGTCCCCGCCTTGCCTCGCGCCGCGCCGAGCATGCAGCCCCCCGAAGAGGTCTCGGAGATCCCTGCCACGATGCCTGCTGCGCTGCCTGCGCCGCCATCCGCTGCGCTGGCCGCGCCGCCATCCGCTGCGCTGGGCCGCATCCGCTGCGCCGGCCGCGCCGCCATCCGCTGCGCCGGCCGCGCCGCCATCCGCTGCGCCGGCCGCGCCGCCATCCGCTGCGCCGGCCGCGCCGCCTTCCGCTGCGCTGCCCGCGCCGACGCCGCACCGCACCCAGGCGGAACGTGGGACTCCAGCGGCGGAGAAACAGATGACGCCGGCGAAGGAGCATGCGAGAAAACCGCCTGGCAAGAAGCATGCGACTCCAGCCGAGCAGCAGGAGGATGACGATGAGGACTGGCTCGAAGACTGATCGGACTTCAGTAGGGCTCACGCGCCGCTCGTCGAAAACGACGAACCTAAGTATATCCGGCTGCTAGATATGTTTTTTTGTATGATATGCCATCATTTTGCTGCCCTCGCTGTGCCCCCGGAACGCTTATATATATGTTGCACATGTGCCCCATGCGCGTCCTCTGGCTGTTGAAGGCCTCCAGTGACGATACGGCGATTATTTTATCACAAAACCACCGTAGTGCCTCAACATCTGGACCTCTGCGTTTGGGGATTTCTTGAGAGACTCGGGACTGCTCCTCAACTCGAGCGAAGCTGGTAGCACTGTTTCGGCGCATCGAAGTATCAAGAATCGCAAGGCGAGGGGATTTACAACCCCTCCGGACCATATGAAAACAGCATTCAGCGGTGGGATACGTGGGCGGCAAGGACGCGTGGCGCGCATCAACACGTGGCTGTGATGCACGCCACGCGTCCTTCCCTTTCGCCGTCCTTCCTCTCCTCGTCCTCGTCCTCGTCCTCTTCCCCGCTCTGCCCAGGCAGACGATAGCGACCATACGGTCGACTGTCGCCCGCTATTGGACCCCGGCGTCACCAGGTGACCCCGATCTTCCGTCCCCTCCTCCTCAACTCGACCTCTATCCCGCTTCACTTCACCCTCCCGGCCACTCCCACAACAAACACTGCACGAGGACGTCCATCCGGACGTCCTCAGTATGGAGATGAGGATATGGGGGTCGCGGCGACGTGCCGCGGCCTTTGCTTTGGTGAGTCCTCTCCTCCGCGTTCCTGCGTTCCCGACGCCCACCTACACATACTTCCTGTCGCCCCGTCGACACAAAGGCCAACGACGTCCGCCCGGACGCCCTCCTCCTCCCGGTCCTTCGTCGCCCCCTTCCTCCGCGCTGCCCTCCTCCGCCCATGTTGTCCACCTGCACCACCCACTTCTACGTCGCCCGCCTCTGCGTCGTCCTCCTCTTCCCTCCTCGCCTTCCTCCGCCCACGCCCGCTGCCTCCTTCGTGCCGCCCTCCTCTCCTGCACCCTCCGCGGCACCCTCCTCTGCGCCGCGCTCCTCCGCCCGCGTCACCGTCCTCGTTAGCACCGCGCTCCTCAGTCCCGCGCTCCTCCGCGTCACCCTCCTCCGCCCCCGCGCTGCTCTCCGCCCGTGTCGCCCGCTCTTCCCTCTCGCCCTGCTCTGCCCACGCCCGCCGCCTCCGTCGCACCGCCCGCTCATGTCGCCTGCCTCAGCCTCGGCTGACTTCGCGTGGCCCTCATGCGGCCCTCCTTCGTACTGCCCTCCGCCCGCGCTGCCTTGCGCCGCCCGCCCATACCGCCTTCCTCCTCGCCCGCGCCTGCCGTCTCCTTCGAGCCGCCTACCTCCGCGTCGCCCTCCTCCGTGTTCGCGCCCCTCACCTCCGCCTCGCTTGCCTTTGCGTCGCCCGCCTCCGCGTCTCCCGCGTTCACATCGCCCACGTCGCCCTCCTCCTCCCGTTGTCCCGACCCTCCGCCTCGTCTCTACCCTGCTCCATCACCCGCCTCTACGTCTGCCTCCGCGTTGTCGCGGGACGTGGTATTACTTACTAGCGCACCTATGTAGCACATGAGCCTCCCCTTGCCCCTGCCGGTATTTGTTTTTCTTGCCTCAGCTTGCTTGCCACCCTCTGCCTAGTGAAGCCTGAAAAATTTGATGTCACTAGCCCAGAGTCACTGTTCTGTGGCATTCAAACCGCCCAATTTGATTTGTGCCAAAGATGACCGATCAGCTTTAAATTGTTTTTGTGAGACGTTTTTAAGGGACCCAGAAGAAGATTTCTTTTCTAGTTCTCTGAAAATATTTTGAGACCCCAAAAATAGATTTTCTTTCCGAGTTCTTCAGAAAATGAGGTTTCTGTTTCTAGCAGCCCCAAAACCGATTTTTATTTTCCAGTTTTTTATGGGCACATTGTCTGGACTCTCCTGAGCAGAGCTGGTTTTGTAAAGAGCTAAATCTTTAGTGATCAGAGCAGGAGTGAATTGGCACTACTGACTGCCTGTTTGGCTGATCAGCTGACTAATCAGCTCATGGGGCACATTTCTTGAAAACTGCTTTCAAGAAAGAACCTCTTGAAAAACGCTTGGTGGGTTCATGTAAGCGAATTTCCTGAAAACTGAATCTCCCTCGTGTGAGCGAATCTCTTGAAAACCGAGTGTCTCTCGTATGAGCGATTTCTTCCAAACTGAATGATCCTCGCATGAGCGAATCTTTTGAAAACCAAGTGCTGCTCACATGAGCGTATCACTTGGATACCGGCAGGCTCATGTGAGCGCATGTCTGGCGAACTGGTAGCCCATTCATATGAGCGGAGTTCTGGAAAACGGAGCACTGCTCATATGAGCGCATCTCTCGCACACTGGTGGGTTCGTGTAGCGCATTTCTCGCAAACTGACAGAAACTCCAACAAGCGCAATTCTCGATGACTGCCAAAATTTTCGCCACTCATTTAAACGTATGTTTCGCTCACAAAAACGCTCGCATGAGCCCATCTCTTACGAACAAGGGCCACTCATATGAGCGAATATTTCCCAAACCAGTCACAGTTCATGGGAGCGATTTTCTCTAGTACTCATCCATCTCAAATGAGTGATTCTCTCATGAACGGTCCCCTTTCAGTTGAGCGGTCCTGTTAACTAAGCAAGATTTCCCTAATATGAGCAGGACTTTCCTAAACTGACTGCCCTCACATGAGCGAGTGCCTTGTGAACAGACTGTTGCTCATACAAGCCTGTCTTTCATGCACATGGATGACCTCATGTGAGCATGACTCTTGTGAAATGATGGCTGTCACATGAGCCAAACACTCCTGAAACCACCTACCTCAATTGAACTGATATTATGAAGGAGCTGGAACAGTTTTTGGGGGGCCTCATATGAGCGAGAGCACTGTCTACCACCATAAGCTCATATGAGCAGGTATATCGAGAACAGATGCTAGGCTCAATTGAGTGCAAATAAGCGGAATATTCGCATATTCCTGTGCCGCAAATAAGCGTATCGTGCGACTATATTATGGCACTGCACTGCTCGATCCCCATCCTCCACAGCCTGACGACACGTTCTTGTCTCGTGATGGTACCCCACTCCTCATATCGTATGTTTATTCTTCTCTCCTGCTTTATTTTTGCTCTATTTCGTATCCTCGTATCCACTTCGCGAGCCCCCCATTCGGCTCATGCTGCCTCGGTCTATCTGCGCTCACATCCCCGCTCCATCTACGCGTGCAGTGTGCTCATCTAGTCTCGCCTTCGGCTTCGACTTCGCGCACGCCCACGTTCACGTCCACGCTTTCGCGCACGCCCCCATATTCGCCCTCGCCTTCGCCAGCGCCCGTGTGCGCGACCTCGTCCATCTCTCGCGTCTATCCCGCGGTGTCCTCCTTGCACTCGCGCGATCCTCCAATCCATCCTCCCTTCGCGCTCGCTCTCCCGCGGCGCGTCGTATCTGCTTCTATACGACTTCCTGCGACTCACGCTTACGCTCACTCGCTCACTCGCCCTCATCCTTGTTGATTCCTGAGCCCAGAGTTGACTGCACATTAGTGGCTCAGATATTTGTGCTTTCACTGAAAATCACACGTTTCTTCAAAGGGCCTGTGCAAGCTCCCGCTATCCTGAAGAGTGTTTGTCGCAATTGTGGTCTCCCCATCTCCTTGGAATACCCTCAGAGGGGTCGCTTGGTGTCGTCTGCGTGCCATGATGCGTCTCTACTGTGGCTGCTGCACGAATCTCGCTGTCTACGTCCGATGATGAGGATTCCGACAGCGATTTGACTAAGGATGGGGACTGGTAGGGCTATTCTCCGCAGCACTAGACCTTCATTACATTTCGAATTAGTTTCATGTTACTTACACGTGTTACAAATGGCGTCTGAGGGTCGGTTTGTTAGTAACATATGTTACAGACGGCCTGGAATATGTAGTCGAACCCTAGTGGAGAACGCTCCTTTGCAAGAGATGCGCGACTGTACCTGGTCGCACCTTCGCCACTTCACGCTTTACGGTATACTTCAACCACCCACTCACGCGACACACGTCCTCTGATCGCCGTACTCGCTCGGATGCCTCGCCTCCGCTACCTACACCTCCGGTTCTCCAGGCATCCCAGCGACATGCCTCAGGCCATATGGCCGATTTATTACGACACCACTGTCGAGTGGCCGGAGTTGGAAGAGTTACTGGCCACGCATCCCGTCCCGGAAGACCAGCTGTGGTCGCATATCCCTCGCATCCTCCGGTCAATTTATTTCCCTTCTTGTCCCTCTCCGTGGGAAGTGACGGAAGCTTCTCGTGAGGATTGGCTTCAGAAGCGGAATAAGTTGGTGTTGGATGTGACGGCGTTGCGAATCGCTGCCGCACTTCAAGTACTTCAGAAACTCGATCTCCCCCTCCTCAAGTCGCTTTTCATCGCCTACGAAGTCGACGCCAATGAGGGACAACTTCTAGACTACCTCGTCCAAACCTTTCGTCGTTTGGACACTGTCGGTCTACATCGCGAGCCACGCAAGTACACGTCTCATGCACCACAGTCTCCTCGAGCGTTTGTGAGTTATGTCTGATATCCTGTAGCCCGCTAGTTGACAACAGGTGTTAGGAGCAGTTTGTGACGTTGAGTTTGCCATCTCGACCAAGAAGAACGTTCCATCTACCGTGGCATCGACAGGTATGGTGACGACGAAACTATGGATTTTTCCCTGCTCTGGGATATATGTAAGTCACGACTGAGTGGGTTAAAGACGTTGGAAATCATTTGTACTGGCCAAGGAAGAGAAACATACACTCGATAGAGTTGTATCCGCATAACTACTCTCTAATGCGTAGCATATGCATGTAGCTAAGAGAATGGATGGCACGAGCCTCCAAAGCCACACTACAAGTCCGCAGGTGCCGGCCAAGCCTGCGAGGCCGGTCAGCCTCGCACTTTGTTCTCGTCGACTCTCTGCGCTCCGCATCTAGCTACGCACATCGCACGCAGGTCGTACAGACACGCAAATTGATTGACAGTACCCTTCCGAGAGGCACACGCACATACCTAAGCCCACTCCACCACAACGCGCTCGTTCAGATCAATCCCTAGCCCGCCCACAACCAACCTCTCCACCCCGCATCGAACGTCCAGTTCCCCACCTTCACCCCATTCACCCTCACCGTTCCCGGCGCCGCGCGCGCTGCCCCGAGCACCGTCACCTTCTCCAGCTTCTGCTCGATCCGGAACGTCCCCTCCCGCTCGACCGTCACCCGCCCCGTCTGCGCCCTCACGACGAGCGTCGAGTTCGGCGTGGGCGGCACGCTCTCCCCGTCGTCCACGTACGCCGTCCCGAACGCGTACCCGTCCGCCGCCTGCGCGACGAGCAGCTCGTACGGGCCCGCGCGCGTCTCCGCGATCGTGTACGCGGGCGCCGCGTGCAGCAGGAGCGCGGCGCCGTCGCGGACGTGCACGGGGATGTGGCCGAGCGGCGCGGGGAGGGTGGTGTTGGCCGAGATGGAGGCGTTGAGGACTTCGTGCGTGTACCAGTCGCGCCATATCGAGCGGCCTTGGCCGGGGAAGATGCCTGTGGCGGGCGTGGGTGAGTTTGGGTGGCAATGACATCAGAAAGGAACAACATACCGTCGACGGTGGAGACGTTGGGCGTGAGCACGGGGGTGACGACGATGTCGCGGCCAATGAGGAATTGGCGGTCGACGGAGAAGAGCTCGGGCTCGTCTGGGAACTCGAAGAACAGCGCACGGATGGGCGGCGTGCCGTGCATCGACGCGTTCGCGAACAGCGTGTACTGTGCTATCGTCAACACCACGAAGACCCAAACACCCAACCCAACTCACCCAGTACGGCAGCATGCTGTACCGAACCGCGATGGCCGTCCGCGACGCGTTCGCGACCGAGTCCCACCGGTACGGCTCCTGGCTCAGCGCGCTCCGCACGTTGTGGTTCCGGTAGAACGGCATGAACGCCGACAGCTGCATCCACCGCCCGCACAGCTCCTCGTCCGTGTTGCCCTGGAAGCCGCACGTGTCGGCGCCGACGAAGGGGATCTGGAAGAGCTGGAACTGGAGCATGCCCTGAATGCTCAGGTACATATACCGCCACTTGGATATGTTGTCGCCCAGCCAGTGGCCCGTCCAGCGCCCGGAGGAGATCGTCGTGGAGCGCGAGATGAGGAAGGGGCGCTTCCCTGGGTGGATATCGAGCAGCGCGAGATGCGTCGCCTTCTCTTCCATGAGGCCCCAGAGGTTATGCGTGTCCAGTTCGACGGCGCCATTGGCGTGCGTGGCGTTGGTAGAGACGTCGTGCGTGGAGAGCGTGGGGTCGCCTGTACAGCATCGGCTTCATCAAAGAATGTACGCGTGCGCGAAACAGTGCGCTCACCGTTGTGAATGGCATAGGGAGGGTTGTTGAGATCGACACCGGGCTGGCCAGCAACGCCAGGAAGTGATCGCTTATCATGCGCGGCTGGGAAATTGGCGCTGTTGTTTCCGAAAGTCAGAGTGCCGTTGATGGTGAGGTTCCCGCTTGGTCCCCAGATGCTCGAGTTGTACCTGCGGAGCAGCGATATCAATGAGGAAACTTCGGAGCGCGACAGGATCATCACTGACCCCTCAGGATAATCCGTCACGAGGTTCCCAGGCGTGCCCGGGAAGAACTGGGTCGGGATGGTGGCGGCCGCCAGCTCCGCACCGTCTCCACTGTCCCACCAGCGTCAGCCGAACCCGCAGCACTGTCCCGAAGGTCGCGCACCAAGAACCCACGCAAAACGACGACACCTCGTTCATATCAAGCCAGATGCCGGAGTAGTTGACGCCAAGCTGGGACCAGTTTCGCAACGCCTCCGTCCAGAACCCTTGCGTGTTGTTCGCGAACCAGTCCGGGAACACCTGGAAGGTCATGCGGGTTTCCGATTAGTAAACGTGGCACTCCAGCGTGTGACTCCACTACGTACCGTATACCCAGGCCACACCTGACCTAGGTACAGCGACCCATCTGGGTTCTTCATGAACACGTCCCTGATGAAGACGCGGTCAGCGAAAGGTGAACTCTACCTCGCCCCAGGACACGAGATCGTCGCCTCGGGAATAATGCTAACTTACTGCTCGACACCCCGTGTGTATGGATCGTACTGCAGCACATGCGGCAAACGGGCGGGGATCGCGGCGACAGCACGTGTCAGCCCCTCAGCAGCGCGAGGGAGAACTTCTATTACGTACCACATCCGTGTCGTTCACCTGGATCGCGAGCGCGGCATCGACGATGGGAATGAAGTGCTGGTTGTTCGCGGTCTGGAGTACTCCGTCAGCGGCCGCGACTCCCTCAACATGGGCGAAACCCACGAGGTTCGCAATGAAGTCCGCGACCTCATCGGCCGGGAAGCTGACCGGGTCCGTCGTGAAGTCGCGGATGGCGTAGTACAGGTCGATGTCGTTCCACATGACCTCGAGCGGGATGTTGGCCGCGCGCATCTTGTCCACTTGCTCGCGCGTCCCGCTTACGTTTGCGTAGCCCCAGCGGCAGAGGTGGAAGCCGAAGCCCCACGCGGGCTGCCATGTCGGGAGGCCGACGAGCGCGCCGTACTGCTCGACCACGCTCTGCGGGCTGGGTCCCGAAAAGAAGTAGAAGTCGAGGGTGCCTCCAAGCAGGCGGTATTGCACAAGAGACGTCGGGGACGAGGGCGGGGTTAGGAGGAGGATGTCAGACCCTGCGGCGCTGTGGGCGGGAGAAGCGGAAGGGGCGTCAGGTGGGCTGAGCGCAAAGTCTTACGGACAGGAGGGGGAGAAGACGCACCCGAAGTGGAAGACCCCGTGAGACTGCGCGCGCTTTGTGGTCTCGTTGTAGCGGTGCTCCAGGTATATGGGGTGTGAACCGTAGCTGCCAGGAGTGGGTCGCGTTGAGCAACGTGTGTTTCAAATCTGAGAGCGGGCACACTCACATGTTCTGGTCGATCGGGTCGGGGTTATCTCGAGCCCACATCGTCTGAATCGTGCCGACACCGCCGTCCGTGCCAACGTCTCTCCGGAAGCCGAAGCTAGCCAGGATTTCGCCCAATCCGTAGATGTTCGCGTTCAAGGGAAGTGCCGACGTGAGCTGGAGGTATTGATCTTCGAACACCAATGGGAACCCGTCGAGAGCCGTGCTGTTGTCATTCGGAATGACGGGAGGAATAGGGGTTGCGGGCAGAGACTGGACGCGAGTATCGAACAGCGGTTGTGCATCGGGCTCCGAGCGGCGAGTGATCCAAAAGGCGAAAGGCTCGGAATCGTAGTGGAACTCGAGGTCCGAGCTAGTCTTCAGACTGGGATCTCCGTCGCCGGCAGACAACGTAATCACATCCGACGGGATGGTGAACTGCTGCTTGTCGGAATCAAAGATGTTGACATGCAGTCTGAGAAGAGCCCGTTAGACATGACGCGAACAGAATGTCACCTCTAACGTGCCTCGTTTGTGTATCGTAAGTCACTTCGAGAGTAAGATTCGTGACGTCGTGACCGAACGCGTTGCAAGCATGCCCCGCAAGGCCGAGCCGTGCCGTGAGACCAGTGGCGGTCTCAGTGACGGACGAGATGGAATAACCTGGATATTGTGTTAGCCTCATTTCAACACATGCCCCTGTCTCCCCAGAATGGAAAGACACGGCCAATCGGCGAAACGTCATACAAGGACCCACGAGGCGACTTACCTGGGCACGACGATACGTTTAACGAGGGTGAGGCCTCCCCACTTCGCGCAAACTGCCGGCTGTCGAGGCCCGAGGGCCCGCGAGCCAGAGCGGTCCGTCCGTGGATGAGGACGGCAAGGGCAAGGGCAAAGCGCGTCGAAGGCATCAGCATGGCGGCGGTCGGCATGCAAGGGGCGCCGTCCGAAGATGCCCCGCTCGTTGAGGCCTATATACGGAGCGGCGCGTGTCGGCCCTCTTTGGCGAGCAGGTCCTTGACCGCTGTTACACCTCGGGCATAGACATATGTTCTGGCCAGGTAAATCCGTGGGAATTTGAAGTAAAATGTGTCATTCTGCTAGCATGTCCAATCACCGTTATATCCGTGTGACAGTTATACTATCTCGGGCATGCCGCATGCAGTTCCCGTGCAGAGAAAGGCAACCTTCCCCTTTGCTGCCCGTCCAGGGGACATGCCAGGGAAATGATACCTTTCCCTTGCATGTCAATGGCATTTCTTCTCAGAATTGCGCAGCTCACGGGCGTATGTCGAGCACCGTGGGGCAACAGAACGTGCATATTGCCGTTTTTGGTGTGCACCGTTGCTGTGTGCCCCGTGTTAACCTTTGCAACCACCACACCTGAATTTGACATGCAAGGGAAAGGTATCATTTCCCTGGCATGTCCCCTGGACGGGCAGCAAAGGGGAAGGTTGCCTTTCTCTGCACGGGAAATGCATGCGGCATGCCCGAGATAGTATAACTGTCACACGGATATAACGGCGATTGGACATGCTAGCAGAATGACACATTTTACTTCAAATTTCCACGGATTTACCTGGCCAGAACATATGTCTATGCCCGAGGTGTTAGCGAGGGTGCCGCCCGCCTAGCGCGGCCCGGTGAGTGGCTGGCTGTTGGCGGCGGAGGCGGCGGGGACACGAACGGCGTCGGAGGGAAAGAACCGCGTCTCCGCAGGCGCATGACTCAGCTATGTCATAACCGCGTCACCCGTCATGACTGCATTTTCTTGGCTTGCTGAACGGAGATAGAGGGCGAGCATTTGGCTGCTTCAGCAGTCTTCAGCCGCGACTTATTCCTTTTGGACCGGGGATAGCGTCGAAGTTTGGTCGAAGTTACGAAGCCGCGGGCGCTTCGGTCACATGCATCTCAGCCACTGCAAGCGCCAGTCCATCACGCGAGCGCGCACGTGGCGCGCAGTTTGTTTCCGAACCACGACTTCCGCAGAGACCAACATCGGTAGTCTCCCCTAGGCCAACCTTCTAACCGCTTCGGTGCGATCTGCAAAGCCTCAAGGCGATGCTGACAAAGAGCGCCGAGGGACGGCGATGTAACCACATCGCATGGGAATCGCCTCCTCGGTCCTACGGAGTTTCTTCGGTGCGCATCCCAAATAATCCTGCCAAGTCCCGCAGCTCGCTCATCGAGCCGGTGGTTCATATCCAGGTATTGCGCCTCATGCCTTGAAAAGAGCCCCGGTATGGGCGTCGTACGGCCGTGCACGCACACGCTCCGCCGTTCTAGTCCCTCCACGCCGCGCCCCATTCCCCCGACTTTCCTCCTCGCCCTGGCCCTGTCGCACGACATCGGCTGCTGGAAGTGACGCTTGGAACGCAACCAAGTGATTGAAGCGAGTCTCTAGCACTCGATCACACGCAAATATAGGTATTCGGCCGCCGAATGACTTCTTAGAAGGCGGTATGTGAGTTTTCGACCAGCTTTCGACGCTGGGTACAATCTTACTATGCGGTCATCGACAGGTCGCTTCCGTTTTAGGGACGTCCAGATACCCTCACTCAACGTCTGAGTTGGAGTAAACCCCACCGGCACCCTACTTATATAATCGACCGTCGCGCTCCGCGCCCTCCGGCACGGGCCCATCTACACTGATTCTCCGAGGACCCCACTTGCCTCGCGCTCGCCAAATTCCCCCGCTTTCTTGGCCACATCGTTTCCCCCCGCCCCTGCCGTGCCTTTCCCCTCCCGGTTCTCCCGCCGCCGCCCTACCAGATGTCAAACGTTCCAGGCCGTCGTTTCGCGATCACCACTGTCCATATACCGCATGCCCGACTGTCGCAGGAAGCCCTCGCACCACGCTGTCCGCTTCGCCCTCTCACGACGGTCCGGCGTTTGGTGTCTCACAACCTTCCCTACGCACCCGGGGCATGTCTCGCATCTAAACGGCACATACCCGGTGGAACACGTTCTGCCCCTCCCGCCCGTCCTCCCACACGATCCCACATGCCTGCGTTCCGTCCCGTAATCTACCCAGAAAGAAGCGGTGGACCTTACGTGCTATCTCAACCCATCGCCGGTCCGGCTCTTGGACTGCTTCTCTAGTCGCGCCGCGCCGAAGAGGCGACACTCGCATACCCGATGGGGGTTCACCATCCCTCCCAGCCTCTCTCGGACATCTTGTCCAACAATCAGTCGTGTTGATGTACTCTCTCGGCCCCATTTTCGACTATCCCATCCATCCGGCCGCGTCGCGTCTGACTTCCTGGCAGGCGACTACCGCCGGCCTTAATCCCTGACGACTTTAGCCCGCCTGTCGGTCTGTCCAACTGGGTGCTCCGGCCGGCCGGCCGGCGTTACTCCGAGCTATCCGCAGGGCATGCTCTACCCTGGGTGTCTCGCGGAATGCTGAAGGTTTTGCGTGACAGGCCTCATCCGCCGTAGTGGATTTTCGGGTTCGTCCTCCAATCGGCCGATGGGTGCCAGTATCCGGAGCTGTAACACACTACCAACATGCTGCCTTGCTTCTGTTTACTAGCTCATTTTGTGCTTCAATCACACTTATTCGCTTCCATTGCATCTCATCGTAAAGGCAATGAACATGATTTTGAATGTTTTGGCAACATTACGAGGATGGCAGCGTTCATTGAGTCGCTTCTGTCGCCCCCTTGAAGATTCTTATGCAGTAATTAAGTTGAACGAACGCCAAGGTGCCCAAGTAGAGCCTCAGCTGCCGAGAGACGGACTGCCCAGTGCCAAGGCGATTCGTAGCACGTGCTGCGGGCTGCGCGGCTATTTTGAGCGTGTCCCGGGCGCCTGTGCTAAATTCGTCCTCACCAGGCTCCGCCACCTCTCCTCCACATCCACGTCCGCGTCCTCCTCCACCATCACCTAACGTCGCCCTGCTCGAGTCTTTGATACTGCTCTTCCAGCTTTCCTTGTAGACTTTCAGGTTGGCGTCTCTCTGGCACCGGTGAAAGTGCACACAGAACTGACACGCGAGCACAGACATTCTATGTCCACGGAGGCGACCACGCCCGTGCCCAGCGATGGCACCTTCCAAACCCTCTGGCGGTCGTACGCCATGATCATCGTCTCGGAGCTCGGCGACAAGACCTTCCTCGTCGCCGCCATCCTCGCCATGCGTCACCCCCGCGCCCTCGTCTTCGCTGGCGCGTTCGCCGCGCTCGCCCTCATGTCCGTCCTCTCCGCCGAGCTCGGCCACATCCTGCCCACCCTCATCCCCGCCGCTGGACGCAGGCGTGCGCCGCCGTCCTCTTCCTCGTCTTCGGCGCGAAGATGCTCCAGGAGGGCCGCGAGATGAAGGGCGGGAACGAGAAGATCCAGGAGGAGATGAAGGAGGCCGAGGAGGACATCGAGGGCGACGACGCCGCGCTCGACGGGACCGGGATGGAGGACGGGGGCGAGATTGTGCCGCTCGAGGCGGTCGAGGCGGGCACCGCGCCCGGGCACGCGCGCAGGCGGAGCACGGGCGGGCGCGTGGCGGAGAGGGGCTGGAGGCGGTACGCGGACTCGGCGCGCAACTTCTTCAGCTACCTGCTCGGGCCTGTGTTCGTGCAGGCGTTCATCCTCACCTTCTTCGGCGAGTGGGGCGACCGCAGCCAGATTTCGACCATTGCGCTTGCCGCTGCTGATGTGAGTAACTCCTTGCATTCTTGCGTCCGTCCCTCGTGCTTTCCCCCGCGTGTCCCGTGTCCTTCGCTACTTTATGCACCGAGTGCGCTGGCAGTCATGCTGTCCATCAATTCCAGCGTTAGTCGCTACTGGATGCAGTCCACAGCCCTCCTCTGATCACAGTCCACCCTTCATTCCCTATCTTTCTAAGTCTAATGCGTCTCTACCCCCGCAGAATGTCTTCCTCGTGTCCATCGGCACCGTAGCAGGCCACGCCTGCTGCACCGCGCTCGCCGTCATGGGCGGCCGCTACATCGCAAGCACCCGCATATCCGTCAAACACGGTACGTCTTCTCTCTCATGTTCCCTCTCCCACGCGCCCCGACCCTCGCTCACGCTTCTCCCGCGCCCCAGTGACCCTCGCCGCGTCCGCGCTCTTCCTCCTGTTCGGAGTCGTGTACTTGTACGAAGCCTTCGCGGCCATAGACCCGGAGGCCGCGGACCTGCACCCGCTGATCGAGGCCTGAGCCCGGTCACGCGCCCGTATACACTTCCCTTTTCGACTCCCACACGCCCCGCCTGCCCGACTGAAATCCTCGGCTGAGCGTGAACGACCGCGTGCCGCGCTTCGCGTGTTCGATGAATGACCCCCGTCGCGCTGACGCGCCGTCACGGGGCGTATGTGATGCTGCTGGTGCGGCGGCGGAGGCGCGCGCCGGGCGGCGCGACGGGGACAAACAGCGTATGATGCATTCAGTGATAAGGCGTGCGCTGATGTGAGGGACGTGAGCGCGGCCCCCCCGCGAGGGTGCGACGCGAAGCCTTCCCGTACCGGTGAAGTGGTTCGAGAGAAGTGGGAGTAACCACGCGCAACGATTGTGAGTGGTAACGTACGGTTTATTGCTCATTCTGACGCCCGTGTCTACGACCGCGCCCCGCCACAGCAGCGGGCTCAGTGGTGGGGTGCGTGCTGCATAGAGCGCAATACAGATTCTTGGCTACCTATCAGCACACCTTATCGCTTGCCTTCGAGTGGAGGGCCAGCGCATGGAACAGCAAGATAGTCGACGTGCCTTTGGGGTATCGTTGATGGTGCCCTCCACCTATTGACCGATGCCCGGACCACACCACCATCGAAGCGACCACCGTTCCATCTCCCTCCCACTCGACATGCAGCATCACAAGTTGTCTTCCTTGCTGGTTCCGCGTTCTTTGGGACGTCTCAACAGTGGATGTTTGGGGTATTGCTCAGCGATCAAGGGTTGAGAGCGAGCAAAGGGATGACAGCAGGAAGGGTAAGTCCTCATGTGCACGAGCCAGAAAGCAGCGAGGCTGACATACCGCACGCACTCCCCAGCCCTCTTTATACACTCGTCCCATCTCCTCCCCACGGCCAGCCACGCCCCTCCCTCGTCCAGCACAATACCCTCCCATTGATTGGAGCTCACCTCATTCCGCCGCGTCGCCCAGCTCCCTCGGATACCCCGCACGGCGATACCCACCCCGCGATAACGCCCATCTCTGTGCTTACCCGACTCAATATCGCGCCCATCGCCCCGCGCGCGCGCTGGGGGTTTCCCAGAGGATTATCCACGCTTTCTCCGCCCGCGCCGCCCCTCCACCGTCCTCCTGCGCGCCTCGGGGGCCCGGCAATTCAACGCTAGGCAGCCCAAAGGCTAATCGACTAAATTGCGGGCCCCTGTGCGGCGGAAATACCTTCTCCACGAGGCGGCCAGGAGCATGCAGGCCAAGGGGGGCGATACGGCCGGCGGCTGGGGGGTGCGGTGTTCTCCGCACGCGCACGTCCGCCGCGTATCCGGGCGTGGGGCGTGGACGGGGGGCTTCCCAGCGTCGGGTGTCGTCGACGAACGGGAGGCGGGAGTACAAGGTATCGAGGGGGGCACCGAGGAGCCCGGAGATGGCGGGGGCGGCTCGGCGGCTCGGCGCGGCAGGACACGATGGGGCGTTGAAGCACGGGCACGAGCGATCGGGACCGCAAATAGCGTCGGCTCGCGCTGAAGCTCGAGGGCAGGCGCGACCCCAGCTGGGACGACGGCCTCCCACGTCCGACCGCGAGGGAACTCGGGCAGCCCTCGAATCGACGGTGTATCTCCGCCGGGATCCTGGCGCGACGAGAGGAGCGAGAGGAGCGAGCTCTCGAGCCTCCGCCGCCTCGCTTGGCTCCTGGAGGCTGGTAGCACCGCAAGACGCTGGGCGAGCGGGGCCGTCGGGGAGCCGCCGCGCCCGCGAGCGGGCGCGGCGCAGATCTGAATGCACTCGGTGAGCCGTCGTGCCTCGCTTCGGCGAGCCTCTTTTCCAATCTGACCGCCGTTAATTAAGCCGCGGCGGGACCCGTGCATCTTCGCAGGCGCATCTCATTCATTTCTCGCTGCCCACAGACGCAGGCCGTGGAGGCGGCCCCTCCTCTTCTGGCACGTCGAGGCGCGGGCGCGCATTCTCATGGCTCGTCGCCCTCCGCTGCGCTGCCCTCGGGCCCATTCAGATCCCGCGACGACCGTGTCCGCCCTTCCTCGCCGCGGCCGCCCTCGCTCTCGGCGCCATCGACTCTCCAAGCACGGCCCCCGGGCATCCCCCCACGATCCATCGCCCCATCGACCGCCATCGACCACAACCCAACAATCTCGCGCACCCCATAGGCCCCCGCCGGTCATCAAGCCCCCTCCCAAACGACAGGCACGCGCCCGATCGAGGCAGAGCCCGCACGCCCGTGGCAGCGTCTATCTCCCCATCTGCGGGGAGCCTCGCACCCGAACGCGTGCGCGAAAGCCCCCGCGGCCGGGCCCGCCTTCCTTTCCAGTGCGTGCGGGCTCCACAGCCCCGGCGCGCGCGGCGTCGGCCCTCGAGGGCTCCCAGGCTCGGGCGGGACCAGAACGCGTGTCAGCTGGGCTGGGCTGGGCGGGCGGACGAGGGGGGCGCAGATGGCCGTACGTACGCGTCCAGTGCCGCGGCGCCGCGACGTCGGACTCGGGCGCAGTGGGCTCGGCACTGGGACTGGGACTGAGTTGGGGGGGCTTCTAGCCTTGGCCGGCCCCGGCTTCTCGCGCGTCGGCTCTCGTTTGCGGCTCCAGGGGACCGCGGGGGGAGGTACTGTATGGCTGGCGGTGCCCTGAGGGCGCGGCGGGGGCACGCGCGGACCTACAGCGCGACACCGATCGAGGATCTCGCGGGCCCGGGGACCGCCAGCCACCCACAACTCCTCCTCCCCTCTGCGCGATTTTCTTCCGGATCTTACGGGGGAGAGCGCTCCGCCTTTGCTCTCCCTTCCTCCTCACCATCTGGGTATTCTTCCCAAGCGGTAGAAGCTCCCTGAGCCAGCGTGCCTCCGGGAACGCGCTCCGTTCGTCAGTACTTCAGTCTTGCATGCGCAAACGTGACGAAACCACGATCCAACCCCGCGGCCCAAATTGGAACGGCGTACTCAAGTGCACTCGCGCCGAGAGCCCGATAAAGGAACATTGCTTTCCCCCACCTCCCCCGCCCATACGGCACTTACGACACGATGCGCACGCTTGGGCCCCAGCGTCCGCAGCCCCCGCAGAGGAAGGAGCCTGCGGCCCCCGCAAGAGCGTCGGGCCCGGGTGGTTCGCGTTCGCGGCTCCGGCGCGTCCCTGGGAATTCAGTTTCCAGCCCGTACGCGCGTGCTGTAGCGCGCCCCCGACCACCCACACGCTCCAGCTGTCGCTGCAGTGCACATCCACCGAGGCCGAGGCGGCTTCCCTCCCCGCCCGTCGCCCTCGCGCTCTGTTCACAGACGGCGGGGACCGGAGCGCAGTCGACGGACAGGCCCCGGGGCTATTCTTGCTGGCGTTCGGAAATCGCGCGGTGGCCACGGGGGCGTGACATGCGCTTATATACGGTTCGCGCTCGGTGTCCGTCAACCTTTGAGCCTACACCACTAGTAATACAGCGACCTCTAACGCACGGGCTTCCCTTCTCTCCCTTTCGTCATCCAACACCCCACCCCAAGCACATCTCCTTTGTGTACATCAGGATCGGTTCAGCGGGCGACGGCGTCCACGCCCTTGACCTCCCACACGCTCCCGCTCTCCTCGTGCAGCATCTGCGCGCACCAGGCCAACCATCAGCACCAGCCTCCCCTCTCGCCTCGCCTCGCAGCGACTCACCTCAGGATCGAGCTCGAGCCTGACCAGCGCCTCGAGCATCGCGCGCCCCGTCCACGCCTCGCGCGCCGCGACATCCTCGGGCGTGATGAAGTCCCGCGACGTCCGCGACGCGAACACCATCTGCGCCGACGCCGCGCGGATGCGCGGCCGCTTCTCCTCGCTCCCGCCCGCGATAACGACGGGCGACGATGGGGAGGGGACGGCGGTCTGCGTCGCGGGCGGCGCGGGCGGCGGGATCGACGGCGCGGTGGCGGCGTGGTGCGGCGGCGCGGGCGCAGACACGGGCGCGGGTTCGGGGTCGGGGACCCAGCACTTGGCGAGGTGGAGGATGTGGAAGGTCTCCATCTGCGCGGCCGGAGGCGGATGAGAGGGGGCGTGGAGGGCGGCGCGGGGTGGGCGGGAGACGCACCTCGAGCGTCGCGACGTCGTCGTGCGTGCCCGTGATCTGCGCGATCAGGGCCTCGTTGTGGTCAGGGAAGGACGTCTGGCGGCCTTGCGACGAGTAGAAGCTGTGGGTCCGGAGGTCGCGTTAGGACTGTGGGCAACTTCGTGCGCGGTTCAGCGCACCTGTCGGCAGACGCGTTCAGGGTGTCGGACACGATCGGGGTCGTGATCTCCGCCGGCTTCGTCTCATGCAGCGCGCTTACGACCTGGGGGCGGAAGGTGAGCGATACAAAGTTGGACGGGCTGGACGCGCGCACTGGCGCGGGGTCGGGAGGCACATACCGCATCATGCAGTGCAGGGTCGGCCAGGACCTGCAAACACCCACCGTCACGTCAATCGAACGATTGAGATTGAACGAAGCGGCATACTGGCTTGCTCAGGCGGTACGGCGCGGCACCGTCTGCCACGCCGCCGGCCACGAAGTCGAAGTCATAGTTGCGCGACACCGCGATGCTGCCCTTGGGCGCGACGATGGTGCCGACGGGGAAATCGCGCAGGCCGCCGCAGGAGCCCAGCCTGCGGACGATGTCAGCGGGCGCCGCGGGAGGGAAGACTCGGATTCGGACGCGCCTGATGACGACCATGTCGCCGGAGAGGCACTCGCGGACCTCGCGCACGAAGAAGTCCGCGTTCGGGTGGCCCATGCCGATCGCAACAATGGAGACGGGCACGCCCTTGTAGCGGCCCGTGATGGTGAGGAAGCCGCGCTCGGACGAGAGCACGAACGGGGTCGGGCTCGGGTCGAGGTAGGACGCGACCCCGTGCGCGCGCGACGGCGAGCCCAGCGTGATCTTTGGGGTTTGTGGCTGGGGGTGAGCACGGCCGCACGGGGTGGGAGAGGGCGGATGGACGCACGATGCGGTTGGCGACCTCGCCGGGGCGGATGCCGAGGTGGTAGACACGCCGGTCGGCGGTGCGGGGGAAGTCTGGGTGGCCGTCGGTCTGTCAGCACGGCGTTCGCACGAGAGGAAAACCACTGGGACGACCCACTAGCGTCGGTTAGGCGGACCTTCATGTCGACAGCTGAGGGAGAAGGGCAGAGCACCGAAACGGCCTCCCTTCGATCGCGTCCGCGGATTCCATCACCATCACGCGTCACCCAGTCACGTCACTGGCCGACCGCCCGGCCGCGCCGGCGAGCGACTTTGCTTCCGCCCACCACTGGCCGATGTCTGTCAAAACCGCGCGCGGTTTCCCGACAAAACTCTCGCCGTCCTGCCCCCTGGCCGCCTTGGTCAGAAAGCCGCGCTGGGATCCTCGCTCGACGCCGCCGGCCCGCCTGGCGCGTTATCGCGACGCTCGTTGCATCTA
This sequence comes from Epithele typhae, assembly GCF_022376455.1. Classification (NCBI taxonomy): domain Eukaryota; kingdom Fungi; phylum Basidiomycota; class Agaricomycetes; order Polyporales; family Epitheliaceae; genus Epithele; species Epithele typhae. The sequence goes on along the minus strand of NW_025954492.1, from coordinate 8,742 downwards.
CCCCGCGCTCCCACCCGCGACGGCCCCGGGCAGGTGACCAGCGAGCAAGAACGCCGTCGGGGACGCCAAGCCCTCGCGGAGAGCCCCCGTCGCGCACGGCGGCGCCCATCATGCATCAACGCTGCGCGAAGCCAGGCAAAGTGCAGATCCCCTCTCTGCCTATTCGCAGCCAGTCCCCGCTCACACACACACCTCCGCGTCCCAGGGCCTCTCCCTTCGCTGCGTGCGCGCCGTATCGCGCTCTGCTCAGCCACGCTGGCCGTGGCGATTGGCCGGCGCCGTCCGTCGCACAGGAAGCCACCGCCCTCGACCTTCGCGGCCGCGGACGCACGCCCGCCCGGCGCCCCGGGCCTCCAACGCCATCCAGGTCCTCTGGCCAGCGCGGCCACACGTGCCGATGCGGCATCCCCGCTCTCGCGCTGTCTTTCCTCTTTCCGCCCTCTACGTCTCCCAGGCCCCAGCACGCCCACTTGCGCCCTCGGTTCTCAGCGTCGCACGCAGCCGTACGTGCCCCCGCGCCCTGCGACTCTCTTACGCTGTTTTGGCCGGGCGCGTGGGTCCCCCCGACGTCGCGGCGCCCGCCGGACGTGGGGCGCACACAGGGCTACCCTGAGCATGAAACTTGAGCCGTGCACTCCGCCGCCGCGGAGCACGCGAGGCGCGGCCATGGGAGCAGGCGCAGATGGGGCCGGACTCCTCCAGCTGGACGCGCTGACGTCGTTGCCCGGACCACAGGCCAAGTTCCGGCGCGGCACTCGCGCTTCCCAGCTCCCGACCTCGAACCTCGAACTTTGAACCTCGAGCCTCCCGCCGGCACGCTGGCAGGACGGGCTTGGCGGACAATGTCGCGCCGCGCGTGACCCGTCTCGCGCTTCTCCTCGTCGAGCCCGGGATGACAGGATGAGGATCAGGCTTCGCCTTCGCCCGCCCGGTCGCAGCAGACGTCAGGCCCTCAGGCCTTCATGCACATGCGCGGCCCCCACCCCTTCCAAGTTCCCGCGTCTTCCCAGCACGTCCGCACGCAGAAACCGAAACAGAAAGAGGCCACTCAGGTCCGACGCGGTAAGTCCGTGTCACGCGGCCCGCCCCGTGCCTGCTCCCCAGTGCGCACGCATGGCGGTGGCACCTGGTGGCCTGGCCTCCCGGCGCACGACACTGACTGCCTCGACAGGCGACAGGAGGCCCCGTGCACTCGACAAGCCCCGGGGTTTCCCTGGTTGGCAGTCGACCAGCCCTCTTGCTGCGCGCTCGCCCCGCGCAAAAGCCAAACCGCGACCGGCTCTGACGCACGATCTGGGTGCGGTGGCGTGCTCCCCTGCAGGGTCCTCCGGAGTCGCCCACGCCCACGCCCACGCCCCCGCCTCGGCCCCCGCGCGCGGCAGCAGTCCGTCGACGCGTGCCGTTCGCAGGCCCGTGGCACGCGCCCCCCGTGGCGCGTCCCAGGCCCCGCGCGGGGGTGGTTCGCGCGCAGAAGGTCGACGAACGCGGGAGGGGTCGAGAATGCGGGGGAGGAGAGAGAGGGAGAGGAAACGGCTTGCGTGGCCAACGCCGCGGGAATACCGAGGAGGGTGCGTGCAGCAGGGGCGCGCTGCGCTCGCGAGGCCGCTGCGGGGGCAGTCGGGCCGTGCGGGAGGGAGGTTGGGGGAGATTGGGAGGTGGCCATGGGCGGTGCGTTGTGTCGCTATCGATTCCACCTCATTGTTGGCTGACTTGGGGAACATTTCGGACGTACAGAACGTCAAATCCGAGGTCGAGAGCGAGTTCAGACCGCGAGCCTTTCGATCGGGGCCGGAGAACGTTGTCTGCGCTCCTCAGGCCTTCCTAGGTGGACTTCACCCCGGTTTGCCTCTGCGCCGGCGTGCCTGGGCGGGGCTTCGCGTCGACGCTCGTCTGTCGTCCGGGCCGTATCCTCGCCTCGCGCCAACTGACGGATGGAAGAACGCGGTCGAGGGGAGACCGCGCACGCCATCGCATCCGTCTTCCAGGACACAAACCCACCGTGCGCGCGTCCGCACCAACCTCGACGGCCGCCACGATCCCCGGACGTCGGGCCCGGGTCCTCGAGTCCAGGTGCACGTCGAACGGGCTCGCGCAGAGCCCGGCGGGTGGTAGGACCGTACACGCCCTCGCGTCTGGACGGTCTGGCCTTGGGGCTTGGAACTCGGGATCGCAACCTCGGAGCTCGGGGCTCGGGGCTCGGGATCCGTGCTAGTGAGGCTGGCCTGCGACTTCGCCACGCTTCGACGGTGCGGGGCAGGGCCCGGTGCCTGGCGTCTTTGGGGTGCGAAGCACGGATCGAGCTTCAAGCAGCGGGGCACGGTGCGTCGCGCCGCACGTCCCGTCGCACGGTGTACGTGCAAGCATGCGATGATTGGCTCGCGCGCGGATCTGGCACAACAGGCCGCGAGCGAAGGACGTCGAGGAGTGCGGGGGAGCGGGCGGGGTGCGAGAAGGAAGGGCGGAACGGCTGCCGACCCTCGAGCAGGACGTACGCGTGCCGGCCACGCCGATTTCGAAGACTCAGACGAAGGTGACCTGGGATGTGGCCCGCGACCTGGGCTCTGGCCGGGCGCAGGCTCGCCGTACGAAGTCCGCAGTGTTCGCGGCACACAGGCCAGAATCGATGGCCAACGGGACAGTCAGCAACCAAGGACCTGGCCAGGACGACGGCCGACCGGCGTTCGACTCGGTGCTCCGCGATCGCCAGCTCGAGCCACGGCTCGCACGCGCGTCGAGCCCACGTCCCCCTCGGTCGCTTTTTTCACCCGCGCGCATGACATCATACCCTCCAGCTGGCCGGCTGCCGCACGACGCTCGCTCGCCGGGCCCCACACCCCACACGCGCGTGGCGGGCGAACCACCCAATTGAACGACGTCGGCGTTCCACCCAGCTGCCTCCCGCCGGTCGGCCAGCCCTCCCAGTCTGCTACCGCACACCGCACACCGCACACCGTTCCGCGACGGTCGAACGCCCCCGCCCGCGAGGACGTCCGCCGCCTTCTCGACGACACCGCACACGGGGCCAGGCAGGCTTCCCCCCAACGCCTCTTTTGCGCAGGCAGCGGCGCGTGACTGCGTCGGCTGACACCCCGCACGACGCGGTCATGTGCCGCGCGCCCGACGAGCCGCCAGCTCCTCGGCACTCGGGAGTGGCCTGGGTCAGTTCATGCGCGTGCGGTCCTGTGCTGCGTCGACGCTTTCGAGTCTTCAGGCTGGAGGTGGCCATGGGGCCCGGAGTGCTGCAGCCTGCATGGTGCGCGGTGGGGGGTGATGGCGGTGGGCGTTCGACGGACGATTGGGCACAACGTGTGGCACTCGTACTTACATTTCGCGTCTCGTCTTCAAGGCCGTAGTGCGAGCGGTGAGTGCGGCTGCCGAGCTGGTTAGCAGATGGCTGCCGGGGGCTCCGACCGCAGCGTGCAGCCACGTACCTTTACCTTTTTAATGATTCTCATCGAGGGAATGCTGGCTATATGCCGCTGCTGACGTCAAGAGGAAACATTCTGTTTCCGTCTACACGTCCGACATACACCGGAGTCCAGGGGCACCCAGAATACAAATCAACCAGTCATGAGGCGGGGAAAACGGGACGGCTAGTTCGAGCGGCTGGTAGCACGACGCCCGTCGTCCCTCCCACTCTACTGCCAACACCCCCCCCTCTGGATCCGTCCCCTACAGTCGCTCTGTACAGCTGTACCCTTGCCACAACTACTCCGAACCCCCAGCCCACAGTCCCGAACCACTGCCCTCAATCAGCCGTCCAACGTCCACCCAGCCGCGACCCGCCATCCCGACCCGCCCCCACAGCAGCCCGCCCCGACCCCCCGCCACACGAGCCATCCGCTCCTCCTCCTTCTTCTCCTCCTCCTCCTCCTCCTCCCGCTCTCAGCCGCCCCGCGCGACGGCAGACAATCGATAACGTGCGCACGGCGGGCGGGCCCCAGTCGGACTTTCGCCTGCCGGACCTCGGGCCTCGGAGTTCGCGCGCGGCCTTGTCGGTGCGGAGCCGCCGCGGCAGTCGCCTCTCCTTCCCTCTCCTCCCTATCGCGGCGGGCTTGAGGCGGTATATGGGAACAGATATGCGAGTCGAACGTGAGCTGATCTGAGGTGAGCTGTGAGCGGGACGTCGCTGTCAGATGTGCCGCTGGTCACGGGGGTCGTAGGTCGCGCCGTTCCGATTCGCATCACACGTACGTTTGTCCACCCTGCCCGCACGAGGCGTGTATATGTGCGTCCGTGTCGCGCCCGTGCACACTTCTCCGCAAGGGTTGGGATGGTTCGCGGCACTGGGTCGTGCGGGGGGTGGCGTCGAGACCGTGGACGCAGCCTTGCGACATCCGCGTTGGCGTCGACCGCGCCGTCGCCTTCCCCACACCGTGCACCCGCCGCCGCTTTCATGACGGAGCACACGACGTTCGAACCCGGAGGGAAACACTTGCGGCGTCCCACCACGGCGCGACCGTGGGCCTGTGGCAGCACGCAGTACTACCTCGGCATCGCCACTCCTACCACCCCATCCTCCCGACCTGCTCTGCGACGGGCTGCGGTGGACGAAAGTGTGGACGTACGTTCACGCTCACCGCGGGCGGTAAGTACAGCCTCGCGGCGGGCGGGCTCGGGCTTGGCGCACCTGAGCTGGACAGGCCGCTGGTGGGCCTGCCGTAACGCGGATCGGGGGGAGGGGCGCGCACGCGCGCCGCGCGGGGTTGACAGCGACGTGAACGACACGTTGACAGATCCCCGACGTCTGCGACGGGAACGCTCACTGGCCACTGGACGCGTCGTGCGTACGTGTGGCGTGCGCGGGACCGTGGTACGGCTTGCAGTTGACGAGCTGAACTCTTGATGTGTATGTTTTCCCCGTTCTCCCGCGCGGCCGGAGCAAAGGCGGATTGACGCGAGAGGCCCGATGCCGCCGCGGATGCGCAGAGATGAGTCGATAGACTGCGCGGCGCGCGCTCGACCCGTCCCGGCAGCGCGATTTCCTGCTGTGGGCGCGGCCCGCGCCCGCCGGGGAAGAGCCCTGGGAATCGGGCGTGCGCTCCAACGAGGGCACGTCAACGGTTGATCGATTAATCATCAATATTAATGAATCCTCAAACTCACGGACGCTTGTTCGGCTCCGTAGTCGAATTCGTGCGCGCGCGGCCGACGATCTCACACTGCGGGGTTCGACGCCGGGATGCGCGGCGACGTTGGCCTCCTGTGCGTCCGCGCCAATGCCGGTCGGTGGGATGCGAGCCTGCCGGGCGCACGCGCGTCCGCGAGGGAATTGTTCGCCGCGGGGCAGCGGGCGCGCGCGCTCGCCGAGGCTCGGTAGCATAACCTAAGTACCTCGCGGGACGCGCGGCCCGCGTGCACGGACGTTCGCGATAGCGGCGGACGCTGGCACGAAGCTCCAGGCGCACCGATGCGGCGCGCGATGCTATCGATGTCTCCGCGGCGTCTTGCTTTCCAGCTGGGGTCTGGGGACTAGCAGGCGCCACGACGGTCGGGGAGGGGCGCGATCGAACGACGTCATCAACCGAAAAACAAGCGCTGAGCCAGCACGCCGAGCGTCTGTTCTGTAAGGTTGGGTTCCGTCCGTCCGCAAAGAAGCGCCCAGTGTCGGTCGCGTGCGAACATTGGAGCTCGAGTCGAGATCGAATGTGCTCAAGCTCGCGGTGAGCGTCGAGGACGCCGCCGCGGCGACCGCGACCGCGAAGCTGTCGTGCCGCGAGACGACCGAGCGGAGGGGCGCGGGGTCGAAGCTAGAAGCCTGGGTGCGGGCCACCAGCAGCCGAGCGCACGAGCGCAGGCACGAGCAGCTGGCATCTGTCGGCGGCGGCGACCGCGGGGAAGTGAGGGAAGGGTTCCTGGGTTAGCCGTGCGTGCAGATCATCCAGCTGGCGAGCTTTGCTTCTCGGCTCCACCTATCGCGACCAGGCCACCGCCGCCGGGGCGAGGGGACTTCGCTGCGGCGCGCTGGCAACAAATGCGCGCCGGCGTCGTCGTCGTCGTCGTCGTCTTCCGAGTGTGAGAGAGGTCGGGAGGTCGAGAGCAGAACTTACCGCAACGGAGGCGCGCGTGCACGTGGCGCCGACGCGGACGCGGCGGCAGCCGCGACCCGGCCGGGCGGAACCGTACGTGCCCTGGGTGGGTTCGAACTTGGTCGGGACGGGCGCTTTTGCTTGAAGCTCCTCTTCTGGTCTTCGCCCTCGCCCTGACTCGCCCGCGTCTCGAGATCTCACGCGTACGTTCCAACGCCGACGCCGACGCCGACGCCCGCCCCAGACGAACACCGTCACACGCCCCGGCAGATGCGCGCAGCAGCCGGTCGACAGAATCAAGGTCGAGGGGCCCGCCTGGCGCGCGAGTCGCGAGCCGGGACTGGAGTTTGCGGACGACGCGGGCGACGGGGGATCAGAAATTGGAAGGGCCGCCAGCTGGCGAGCGGCTCGTGACGTGCGTCCGTCCTGTTCCCCCTGCTTCTGCGTTCTTCCCTGTGTTTTCGCCGCGGCTGCTCTCGCGCTCGTGGGGTCTCGACCCCGTCCGTTCCCGTTTCTCTCGATGCCCCGCCGTCGCCATGCCAGTCGCCCACGACGCGCCCCAGCAGCGGACGACGGCGGCGGCGGGTCGCGGAGACATCCGCACGGGGCTCGGGAGTCGGGGATCTGGATCATCAGACGGCGTTCGACGAAAGACGTCCGTCGACTCGACCCTGGCGTTCTCCGGCCCATCTCATCCCAAGCGGCGGGCCCTGCGGGAACAGAGCGTCGCGACACGGGCGGTGGCACCACGTCCTCGCGCGGCGGCCTGCGACGCCCTCTTCCTCTTCCTCTTCCTCTTCCTCTCCTGGGTCCGGGCGCCGCGCCTCGCGGGCGAGAGGGCTGGGAGCAGATGTCGCGAACAGGCGCAGGGGGCCGGAGAGCGCTCGCTCGCTCAGCCGGTGTGTGTTGTTAACGCGCCCCAGGCCCAGCGACCTGGAGCGGACGTGGACGAGGGCTGGCACACTGGACTGTTCGCGGTGGTTCAAAGGACGTGCGGAGTGCGTCGTGTGTGGTTGGGCCGGCGATTCAGTTGGAGGCCTCCCGCGAGGGACGCCTGTTGATCGAGCGCGGTGGGCTGTAAATGACTGAATGGCGGGGGGCCCGCGCCGGGGCTCGCCGCCGTCGGATAGCCTCTGCTCATCGTTCTCCCCCGCGCGTCCGCGTCCTCATTCAGTCTGCGCTCGTGTCGCCTTCTTGCACGCACCTTCTAGCCCGCGGATTCGCGCCTCGCTGGGTTTCGCGCGCATTCACTCGCGCCCCGCGCGGCGACAGCGACGCACACAATCCCTCGCCCATTCATTCGCGCCCATTCAGTCCACAGCTGCTCTCGATCGCCCGTGCCAATCTCCCGCCCCCCGCAGCGAACGTCGAGCTCTGCGTCTGCGTCTGCTGTCCCATCAGCGGCTGACGACGGCCGCTCGCGTCAGTTTAGGTGCGCGCGCGCCCGTCCGTTCGCCCGGGCCCGCCGCCGCCTCGCGTCCAAGAAGCTCAAGCACGCTGGGCTGGGCCTTCGACGGACGATGCTGGCACTCGCCACGCGCTGCCGCCACGTCTGCGTCGTGCGCACCCGTCTCCGTCCATCAAGTTCTCCGTTCCTGCAATGTCCACGGTGCGCCCGGGGCGCACGCGCGGGCGCATCAGCGCGCCGCTGCCGCTGTCTCTCTCGCGCGCGGTGCACGTCGTGCGCCCGCAGCTGGCGGCTGCTACCGCTGCCATGCGCAGAATCTGGATGGATGCCGTCACACGGCTCGCCACCGCCGCGCGCAGGCCGGCCCTCGCCGCCGCTGGGCGTGCGGACGTCAGGACGGACGGCATCAGCGGCGGATCGACGTCCGCCGCAGCGGACGAGGGCACGGAGATACTCACAGCTCTGGCACGAATTCATCGTCACCAGCAGCGGACGAGGGCGGTAAGTAGGCACTGAAGAGGCGCGAGCCAAGAGCGAGTGCACGTCGCGCACACGGACACGGTGCGCATCGGGTAAGTATCGGCGCGCGGGTGTCGGTGCGCGCCCGCCGCTCGACCCTCCGTCGACGTCCGTCCCGCCGGACATGTGCAGACTCTGCGTCCGCCGATCACGCGACGCGGCGACGACTGCTTCTGCGGAGAGCCCGCCCGAGCGCCGACGTAGTGCGCCGTCTTGCTGTCCGTGCGTGGGCCGACGAGCATCTCGACCAGCAAGTACCGTCACGGCCACGACATCCAACTTCAAGGACATTGTCATCGCCGCACACCTGCAGGGCCGACGCGCTCGATCTGCCCTGCGCACGCGTTCGATCGCGATCGAGCCGCCTGGCCACGGCGTCTGCGTCCGCGGCAGCGGCAGGGGGAGGCGATGCGGGCCTCGACCGTCGGCGGATCGCAGAGGCTCGCATCGACATCAGGCGCGAACTTGGAAAAAGCTCGAGTCGGCGCGGGGTCATGTGGGGCGCGGGCGTCGTTGTGCCGTCTGCCACGGCCCCTCCCGTCGCCCGCACGGGGGCGCCGCGGAGGAGGACCGCGCTGGGGACGGCCGAGTCCCGACGTGCGCGCGCGCGCGCGCAGAGGGAGCGGGGGCAGATCATGGGACGCGGGGCTTGTGACGGGAGAAGCGGGGGGCGCGACGCGCGCGATCACGGCTAGCCGAAAGCAGGAGACCGCCAGTCTGGACGAATCTAAAAAGGCAAACTCGCCAGGCAGATCTGGGCGGGGGCGAAAGGGCGAAATCCCGCCG
>NW_025954491.1:0-27731 GCF_022376455.1 Epithele typhae | reverse complement strand
TGCAATACGGCCAGCAGATCGACCTGCGGCTAATGCACCGCCCTCCTGGACGACATTGCCGCCCTTTCTCCAAGTGGGTATGCGCCCTTTTGGCAAGTTTGGCTTTGAAGAGCAACATGGAGAGTATGTGTTTTGTTCAATGGATAACGCAAGCCTACCGTGGACAGAGCAGAGATGTTCTCCGTGCACGGTACCACAACATCTAAACCTTCCACGCACCCGAAAGTGCCAACGAACGGAGCATGATACATGAACAGAAAGTATTGAGAACTAGGTAAGCTTTTGGGGGTAAGAACGGCTGGCATATGCGGGAAAACAACAGGTCGTAACGGTCGTAAAAGGAAAAGAGAAAAAGATATAACTTAGGTGAACATACAGCACGTAGACACACAGTCGTAGGCGGGACCCAACCTGAACAAGCGTTCAACGGTTGGGACGCAGGTACCGTTGCACATCGTTCAGCCCAAGCGCGGGGAAGGGCACTCCGCCCATGGCCAGGATCTCGCTCTGCAGCGTCCCGTACTGGTCCGTTGTGATCTGCAGCGGCACCTCGTACTTGAACATCGGGAAATTCTCGAGATGGCTGGGTGGCAGGATAAGAAGCCGCAGAATGTGCTGAGAGATGGGACAACCAATTAGCACGGTTCACGCAGCATGGCTCATCATGATCAACTTACCTCGACAGCAACCACGTTGTGTACCTTCCAGGTCGACTCCCGCGCCGCCTCGCCTGCTTGAACTTCCAGTCGGAGGTACGCGGTGCCCTCCTGGCTTTCGTCCGCGAGGTAGATGTCCGCGCGCGAGAGGACCTGCTCGCGGATGCTGATCTGCGCGCCGAGTGAGATCCACGTCTTCTGCCGCTTCACGAGCGTGAGATGCGCGTTGTGGGACAGCAACCGCGCGAGTGCAGGCGCACTAGGACATGCAATCTCAAGGGCGATCGAGATGACCTCGCCCGACGCAAAACACTTGCTGTCCGGCATCGTCACCTAACGGCCGCCGCAAACGAGGCACAAGGCGGATCAAGGCGGAAAGGAAGCCGAGGCGCGTTGGTGCAGGTCAAATTGAAGAGTGACTCAGTCAGCGCCTAGGTTAGATCACAGGGACGCAGGCGGGCGCACCGAGATCTGCGGTAGGTCATCCCGCCGGCGAGCAGCTTCCTCCAGCTTGGGGTTCCAGACGGGCATGAGAGGGACGGTGCACATGCGTTCCAGAGAGTTTTCCACGTGGGCCCACGGCAAGGCTTCTACAGGTGGCAACGTAGGGCGTGTCTTTGGGAGGTAGAGCACATGCGTCGAGAACCTACGTATAGGTGCAAGAGTGAGCGCGCCATGGAGCACGTTCTTTGGGCAGCAGAACACACCTTTCGTGGCGCCGGAAGCTCTTGCGCGTGATGTCAACACGGAACGTGTAGAAGACCTCGGTCGTGATGCCCGGCTGGTACACAGTGTACGACGGCGGAAGCAGGTCGGCCCCGTCTGCAGTGAGCTCCGGGAAACGAATCGCGAACGGGTAGTCGCCCCGCAGCGTCTCGCTCTTCCCGGCCGCGGTGAAGAGCACGGCCTTCTTCTTCAGAATCACCGCACGACTCACACCCGGCACGGCGACCGTCGCGTGTTGGGTCGCGGACGTATTAATCGCACCTATAAGCTGCGCGCATGCACACCTTATCAGCTGCTGCTTCTCCCCACGCCCGCGCGGAGAGGCCTGCCCGCGTGCACGCACGCGAGCCGCGACCACGAACGACACTATGAGCGGCGGACTCACCGACACCGACAGCTCAAGGACGTGCGAGCATTGCTTGCGGAAGGTGACGATCCCGTCGACGGTGCCCTGTGAACCGTACGCGGGGAGGACGAGACCCCAGTGAGGCGGATGGAGGCGGATCTCAAGATGGTCGGTCTTGTAGACGTGCTTGGCGCCCTCTGGCGCGGCGGGCGCAAGCCCTGTGGGGTGGTGCTCGGACTGCAGCACGCGCTCCGCCGTGGCGGGCCGCTCTGAGTAGAGTGGGGAGGGGGCGGAGGGCGAGACGGGGGAGTAGATGGGGGGCTGGTCGAACTCCATGGCACCTACAGGGCAACCCAGGGCCGGGGCGGACGAGCGGGCGGCAGACGGTCGCGATTGCGGGGGAAAACAACGGTGGGCATGAGTCGGCGCTGGGAGCTTTAAGGCGGCAGGTGGTAGGATGACAGGGTCGTGCTTCTGCGCGCGCTGCGTACAGACCGGCGGGAGAGTTGGCGCGGGACTCGAGGCGGGACTCCGGCAGCGTGGTCAGCAGCTTTGTCAGCACTCACTCTGAGCAGCGTCACCTCTCTCCGCGGCGATCGTGCCCACCACGTGCGACGGCATCTAGTACTAGTCCCTGCGAAAAGTATTGGGACACGTGACGTTCGGGCGCCTCAAGCATGCCTCTGCTCGCGACGAAAGTTTGCCATGCACAACCCTCATCCCTCCTTGACCTCGTACCACCACCATCTCCTCCAGCGTCTACCACCACTCCCCACCCTACCCCTGTACGATGTCGCCCTCCTCGAAGAAGGGCAAGAAGAAAGCACCTCCCCCGGCCGACGACATGGCCTGGGAGACCGATCGCGACTACCAGCGCGCCCTCCAACAGGCCCTCACGGCCTCCTCCACCATCCTCGCCGGCGGCAACCCCGACAGCGCCTGGACTGACAGTGAGGACGAGCTCTTCACCGCACGCCCCTCCCAACGCCGCAAGAACCGGACTCCGGCCCCCGCCCCTGCTCCCGCCCCTGCCCCCCCTCCCCCTGCAGCCCCTGCCGCCCCCACGGTGCGGGAGCTCCTCCTTCACCTTTTCGGGATCGCGCTTAGGCTCGGCCCCGTCAACGAGTCCAACTTCGCCGAGGCCACCGTCCTCTTCAACAAGGCGCCCGGCCAGTCCGGCGACGCCCTCCTCCAGTTCTGGAACCAGAACACCACTCAGTGTGTGCTGGCCATGGACTACGCCAACATCACGGCCCACTACCGTGATCAGGTTGCCCGCGCGGCCGCCCCCCTCCCCCGCCGGCTGAGACGGACGCCATGGACGTCGCCCCCGTCGAGCTCCCCCCGACTGCGCCCCTCCCCGCCCCTCCCCTGCTTACCTAGTTCTCAATACTTTCTGTTCATGTATCATGCTCCGTTCGTTGGCACTTTCGGGTGCGTGGAAGGTTTAGATGTTGTGGTACCGTGCACGGAGAACATCTCTGCTCTGTCCACGGTAGGCTTGCGTTATCCATTGAACAAAACACATACTCTCCATGTTGCTCTTCAAAGCCAAACTTGCCAAAAGGGCGCATACCCACTTGGAGAAAGGGCGGCAATGTCGTCCAGGAGGGCGGTGCATTAGCCGCAGGTCGATCTGCTGGCCGTATTGCACCTCCCGAGCGCGAGCGATTGGGCGGACAAGACGGAAAACCACAGGACACACTGCCACCACGAGCGAGGGCAGGCACCCGACGCGGATCGGGGACCGATGACGTCGGGATCGGTCAGACCCGGAACCCCGATCATTTGTCCAGACCCCGTTGCCAATTTGAATTTTGAATTTTCCTTGGTTCGCCGAAGCCATTCCTGCCCCGCCCATCCTGGAGCCTGGCAAGAAGCCGCTCCTTGTCTCAACGCCATCTTTCAACTTGAAGTGCGGGCAGTCATCCAGAGGTCCTGAGGATACGGGTGAGTGGTTGATGATCCGGCGTGCTCGACGACACACCACGAGTGCCACGTCGTTCCTCATACGTCGGCTCTCCTGGATGTTCCGGTCTCACTGTCTCGCATTCGAATTTGTTCGCACAGATTGCACAAGTGGCGACCAGGGCTGTGGACTTAGGCGTCGACTGCTCTTCTGTGCTCTTGGTGCAATTTGACTTCATCTGCAAGCGCTTCAGTCCTCATGGATCAGTGAGTCAGAGATCTGGCTATTTGTCTTTGCGGGGGCAGCGCTGACAAATGAGACGTCGTGCGCGCTTTCAGAATATTCTATGCCGTCAAGCTCGCCTCTAGAGAGTTTGTGCCCAGGCAGGAAGACCGACGCATCGTGACATGGACGAATTTTCCGCAGGTGTTCTCATACTGCATTCCCTACTTTTTCATGGCATATCTCGTTCGCAGACGAGACACACGTCTTTTGAGAATACTCCTCCTGCCACTGGTGGTTGCAATGGCCGTCAGATGCACTTGGGGATATACCTTTGCCAATCCGCGGTTGAGATGGTATGAGTGGGATCGAGGTTTGTCATCTACTTATATGCCTCGGGTGAGAGATACACTGATTTATTCGTCATACTGCAGGTATAATTGCCCTGGTCTGCATAGCCAAAGCTATAGATTTCGCATGGGCAAGAATGGGAGGCATAAAATGACCGAGCAGTCGCTCAAGGTAGTCAACGATCAGCAGGGCCCCATTCGGAGTAATAATGCCAACCGCACCGGCCTCCTCGCCCACTTTCCCGACGGTCTATGCGATGCGCTCGAGGTCGGACTTTCTATGCGCGGTATCGGATGGGACTTCGGACAATATATCTACGTCCCTCCTCCAACCCAGCCCTTGTCCCGCCGTCCCTTTGTCGTGCACGCTCTGAAAAACCTCGTTCACAACGTTCTCGCTATCGATCTCATCGACACTATCATCAAGCTCACTCCAGGCGTTGGTCCCACCAGCGGCACGATTTTCCTCGCCCACCTCTCGCCCTTCCCGCGCTACGCCCTCTCTACCGTCCTCCATTTGGGCTTCGGTCTACTCATTCACTGCGGCGTCTGCGTCGTGTACGACTCCTTCGCCCTTCTCGCTGTCCTCGGTATCGGCCAGAGCCCGGCGGGATGGCCGCCCATCACCGGGGGACTTTGGCATGTGACGTCGCTGCATGCGTTCTGGTCGCGCGCGTGGCACCAGGCTCTGCGGCACGTCTTCCTCGTATATGGAGGCTTCCCCGGACGCGCAGTCGCGGGCAGGGCGGGCGCCACGGTGGGGACGTTCCTGGCGTCCGGGCTGGTGCACGAACTGGGGATCACCGCCGCAGGCGTAGGGTTCGACGCGCGGGTGCTCGTCTTCTTCCTTCTGCAGGCCGTGGGGGTTGTGCTGGAGAAGACTCTTCGGGAGGTGATGGGGAGAAGGGTGGGCGGGTTCTTCGGGTTCATGTGGGCGGCTCTGTTCGTGGTTGGGTTTGGACAGATGTGCAGTAAGTTGTTTCTCCGCGGCCTTTGAAGATCTATTCTGATTCCCTGGCGCAGCCGATGCGTGGTTTTCAAGAGGGATCGGCGGAGCAACGACCATTCCCACTCAGCTCAGCCCAATTCGGCGACTCGTCCTTCCATCTTCCCGGTGGCTCGTGTACGTGGCGTTAAAGGGGGCGGAGTGCTCAAGTAGGCGAAGTGTTTCCGCGGCGTTTTATTGTAACCGCTGATGCCGTTATCGCTAGCTCCACGTAATCTTACGGCACACGTGGACTTTGATTACCCCTGTTTGGTCGTCAATTATCTGAGCAACATACTTCAGGAGCGGGCAGAGTTACGCGTGTATTCACCCCCCCATTCCTCGTTCTACCCGGTACGTTCCTTGCGGCTGATTAGGAGGTTTACTGACGTTGCCCAGTTCCATCATGGAAAATGACGCCAGAGCGTACAAACTCTACGCTGCACTTCGAGACTGGCACAAACGATCTCTGTCCTGGCTACTAGCAGTGCCGTACTTTTTGGCCGTCCTGACCTGTATTTCTCAATGGCGTACTTGACCAGAAGAGAAGGCACCTACCTGCGTCGACTCTGCCTGCTGCCAGTTGCCATCACGATTTACATACGATCGGTCACCCTCTTCTTGAGTGGCAATGACTATGCAGGGTGGTTTGACTGGGTCAGAGGTAGGTGTTGTATATTGTAAACAGGTAGGTATCACTAACGTGTCTCAGGCCTTGCTGCTTTGACCTTGTCGGCCCATACAACATACTGGGCGATCATTCCAGAGGGCGCCTTGAAAGAGGGAGAAGACACTCTCGCTTGCCGGATCCCTTACGTGAAGGACAGCAACTTCATACCGCCATGGCTTTCAGACGCATGGGAGGTCGGCTCCGCCGCACGAGGCATCGGATGGAAATTTGGGCAAGGGGTCCGTCTCCCGGAAATGCGGCGGCCTCTGGATCGACGAACCTATCTCAGAACCACCTCCCTCTCCATCGTCAGAACCTACCTTATCGTGGACGCCGCCAACTCCCTCCTCGAACTTCTTCCAGGAATCACCCCCACGGGTGGCACGATATTTTTACCGTGGCTTCCACCCTTGCAACGCTACGCGGTATCGACGCTGCTTCATGTATCGATTGGGCTGTGCATCGTGCTCGGGATCGAGCTGTGGTACGACCTCGCGTCGCTGGTCGGAGTGGGCCTGTGCGGCCAACCACCCTCGGCGTGGCCTCCATGTCACGATCGTCCGTGGTTGGCGCGTTCGTTGCACGAGTTTTGGTCGAGGCGGTGGCACCAGACTCTCCGCCATACGTTCATGGTCATCGGAGGTTATCCCGGGGCGTGGGTCGCAGGTGATGTTGGGAGGTTGTTCGGCGTGTTCCTGGCGTCGGGATTATATCACGAAGTGGGATTCTGGCTGGGTGGCGCGCGCATAGACTGGAGGATGGTGGCTTTCTTCGTACTGCAGGCAGCAGGGATCGCTCTTGAGAAAGTATACGGTGCATGCACAGGGCGGAAGGTCGGAGGGAGGACTGGATTTATATGGGCAATGCTCTTCGTCGTAGTCATCGGGCAAATATGTAGTGAGTACTTGGTTTTATGTCATGATGCTCGCGTACTAAATGTCTTTTCAGCGAATTCATGGGTGGAACGAGGGGCCGCTGGACGAGCCATTGTACCTCCCGTGGTCAGCCCTGCACGCAGGTTTTTCATCCCGCTCATACGTGGCTACTTTAAATAAAACGTCGGATCGCTGCTGTGGATCCGCGGCATCTGGTACTTGCTTGTGCTTTTGAGCCGTTTGGCGCCCGTACTGTGCATTGACTGGGCGAAAGCGCCGACTCCGGCGGGGATGGAGAGGAAGGCGCAGTGCTGCACGCGAACCACTCTTCAGCTTCCGCGGCCACCGAGCTGCGCTCGCCATCCTCGCACCTCCTGTCTGCTGCGCTTACCATTTGTGCCGCGAATACTACTGCTTCTTTATCCTCTTGTCAACCATGTTCGCGGCCGCCTCCTCGTTCTTCGCCCGCACAAACATCTCCCAAAACTACACCATCGGCACCGCCGCGCCGTCCGTCGTCGGCGGGAGCAGGACAGGCACCCCTACACCTGGGGGCTCCGCGGCGGGCTCGCTGCCCCCGGCGGCCGCGCCCCCGCCGTTCAGCATCGGGCCCTGGCGGGTGCAGCCTGCGACGCACAAGGTCACGGGCAAACGCGTCTCGGTGTGGACCGCGGACAAGAAGAGCCAGGAGATGGAGCGGATGGGTCCGCAGTCGCGGGACAAGACGTTGGAGGTGCTCAAGGCTGAGGTGCGTGCGTGCGGGGCTTGCGATTGGCGATTGTGAGGGCAGGGAGGCTGAGACTATGGGGCGGTACTTGGGCAGGCGTCCGCGCTGAGCAGGCTCAGGCACCCGTCCGTGCTAGGTGAGCCGGGAGGTTTTGGTGGGCAGCGTTGGATGTAGAGGGCTGACGGCAGGCTTGAAGAGGTTGTGGAACCCCTGGAAGAAACTCGGACGGAACTCATCTTCGCGACCGAGCCTGTGCTCGCGTCTCTGCACCTCTCGGTCCCTGGCTCGTTCCAGTATATGCCACTTGTGGAACTTGACGAGGTCGAGGTTAGTTGCGCCGCATAACTGCTGCTCTATCTGTTGTATCTGATTGGATTCGTTTAGATCCAGAAGGGTATACTGCAGCTATGCAAAGGCCTGACCTTCATGCACGGCTCCGCCCGCCTTCTACACTCAAATATTAACCTGGAAAGCATTATCATCAATAGTGCGGTACGCTTCCGCTCTGTGCCAGATCAGCGGCGCGTGCTCATGGTCAAACAGGGCGACTGGAAGCTTTCGGGCCTAGGACAAACGATTGCTCTATCACGACCAGACGGTAGTGCTCCCCGGTGGGAATATCCGACCTTTGATGGACGTGCGTCGACATACACTCAGCGTTCATTCGACTACATTGGTACGTCGGTCGCGACGTCCGTGCCTGCGTGATTCTGAAGATTCGGTCGAACAGCCCCCGAATACGCGCTCGACGAAGTGCTCGATCCCGCGTCTGATATGTACTCACTTGGCTGCTTAATTTATGCGGTACATTGCAAAGGAAACCCGCCTTTCAAGAATCATGGCAGCCTGTCGTCTTTGCGGGAGAATGCCGGTAAGCCCTTGGTCGGTATGGAACGATTGGAGCAAGACTTGCGTTGTGAGTGCCTACTACACTAGTGCTTGAAAAACCAAATTCTGAAACACATGTCTAGCACTCCTCAGCGCCCTCATCACCAGACAACCTCATGGTCGGCCAAGTCCATCAGACCTCCCGCTGCATCCTTTCTTCTCGTCTTTGCCTGTCTCAACACTGAGCTTCCTGGACCGGTCCAATTTTGCCGCGAAGACTCGTGAAGAGAAGATCTCGTTTATGAAGGGCCTGACAAGTGTTTTGGACAAATTCTCGGAAGGTCTTCGGACGCGTAAGATCCTTCCCTCGCTGCTGGAAGAAGTGAGTGTCTTTTCGTGCTCTTGAGAGCGTTGACGCTAAACACAGGAGTAGATGAAAGACACCCACCTTCTACCCTACATCCTCCCCAACATCTTTGCCATCGCGCAAGTGCTCTCGTCCACGCAGTTTGCGACCCTCGTATTGCCCAGCCTCAAACCGCTGTTTGCAATAAAAGAGCCCCCGCAGAACATGCTTACATTGCTCGACAACTTGATTTTGCTGCAGCAGAAGACGGAGAAGCCTGTATTCCGAGAACGTAAGGACTCGGGATTCAGTTTTGAGGTCGCGTCACTTATTCTTATTTTCTTTTAGATGTCTTGCCTCTTGTCTACAACGCGCTAGAGAGCGAGCACTCCATCGTAGGACCACGTCTGACCTCGTTCTCGCCTCAACCTTATCACCAGTCTGTTTCAGGTGCAAGAACGTGCCCTCAAGTCCGTCCCCAACCTTTGTGAGACCATCGACTATGCGGAGGTACAAGGCGTGTTGTTCCCACGAGTTGCTGTGAGTTGTCTGGGGATCATGGAGGAAAGATGGAAAGTCGATCTGACATTCTGATATGCAACTAGTTGGTCTTCACGAAAACACGTATGCTGTCAGTCAAAGTGGCGACGCTGGAAACTTTCTTGTCAATGGTACATACCCTCGATCAAGTAAGCTCTTCGAAGTGCCAAAGGTCGAAAGCTTCACTGACCACGTTCTTGTAGTCGAGTTTAACTCAAAAACTAGTACCGTTGTTATCAAGAATTCGGACGAAAGAACCCGCAGTGACGGTATGCTATGTTGTAGCTGTGTCCTTACTCGTGTCCTTATATTTTTGCAGATGGCTACTTTGGCTGTACAGGAAGCGATGGGCCTGAAGGTTGATCGCGAGGCTGTTGCAACCCTCGTGCTTCCTCAGCTATGGGCGATGTCGATGGGACCATGTGGGAGACATTCCTTGTTACAGCATGCCCTGTTCTAATTTCAGCTTCACAGTGTTGACCGTTTCTCAATTCAAAAGGTTCATGGATGTTATCAAGAAGCTGGGCGATCGCGTAGAGAAAGAACACGACCAGTACCTCCGAGACTCACAGCGTATCGAGGACCGATCCGCTGTGACCAGTTCATCTAGTATCCCAGTGGGTGCGAACGGTGCTGTCGACTTCGAAAGTCTCGTGGGCAATGGGAGTAGTAGTACTCCCGCAAGCAGGGCAAATGCTACAGGCGACGCTCCGGCTCCGAGTTGGGAGGATGACGTTTGGGGTAGCATTTTCTCCAATGGTACGGTCAGTGGCTCGACGGTGAGTTGTTGTTCGGCCTTGATGCACTCCACCATGTTGACTATGCATCCCCTTCCCAGAGCCCTGTACCCCCCGCACTGTCCCCTCCAGCCGTGCAGCCAGCACGCGCACCCACTTTCTCCCCACCTCTGCAGACGTCTCAGTCTCAGCCTGCATCTCCACGGATATCAAGCTCCCTCAATCCTCACGTATCGCGCGCAAATACCAGTCGCCCCAGTCCGGGATTGGGCGCAACCCGTGTCTCGTCAACATCATTCAACTCTGCAGTGTTCACGACGTCGCCCTCGCCGCCTCTCGCTGCGCCTATGGTGCCGATGAACTCCTTCTCCTCGGCGCCCACCATGCAGCTCATGCAGCCCGCCTTTCCCGCACTCACCCCATCCAATGTCCCAACACCAAGCTTCAGCGCAGCACCTTCGGGTCCCAACTACAACATCTCCCTGCCTCCAATGCAGCCCCCTGCTGGACCATCACAAGCACCGCCACCGTTTTTCGCACAACAGATGTCCATGGGAGGCGTGCTTGCCCCATCGAAACCGGCGCAACCCCAGTGGCCAGGGACCGGAGGCGCGCAGAAGCAGCTGTCAAAAGCCGACTGGGGGGACTTCGATCCATTAGCCTAAATTATTATCTAGCTGGACACAGGTATTATGGTCATGCACAATATACTACACTGGAAGTTCTCGGGATGGATTGACCGGCAACGTGAGAGCTCGGTTTCATGCGGGCTCAACTGCGACGCCTTCGGCTGTACGGACCTGTATGGCCTCAACAACTGTCTCGTACGCGTCATTCGAACCTGCAGCGTGCGCGAGGAGATCGACATCGATGGGGCGGTTGAGCAGAGCCTTGAGGACGATGAGTGCGCCCGCTTTCGAGGATACAGCGTTGCCCTCCTTGCACGACGGGCTGTCCACGCCTGGTTCGATATCAGTGCTTTGACATTGAGAGGACTGTATTAGACCATGTAACGCACAAGCAGCACATCCGTCCTTGCATTCGCAAGATTCGACCCGATCGTGGGCATCGCGTAGAATATCATTTGCTTGAAGGGCGTTCAGAAAGTTGCCTGCAACCGAGTGACTGGAAGCTTACTGTGATCGAATGCCTTGACTGCCACGCCTCCGCCCTTTCCCGTTGGCTCGTAGAATATCAGTCTGCCGACCCATCCTTAAATCCTGTGCCACGATAGTGCGAGAGAAATTTTACCTAGCAGGACGCTTGCGCGCTGATTCCGTTGCCTTGTACTCTTTCTCAGGAACCTTGCACTCCGTGCGAAGATCCGCTGCCAGCGGGTATCGGTTGAGGTATGCGTGCTGAGCGGAGTGGATGGCTTCCGCCGGGTTAATGCCCGCATCGCGCATGAGATCCAGGACGGATTTGGGGACGTCAAACCACATGCCAACGGTCTCACGCTGCCACGGAGGGGTATCGAGATCGACAGAATCGATAATCGCTCTGTTGCTGAACGAAGCGCGTCTTCAGTCAGAAAATCATGTATTGTGGCGCACACCCTTACCGTATCTTGAAGTAGCCTGATGTCATTGGTGAGATTTTTGCATAAAGGAAAAAGAAAAGGTAACTCACCGTAAACCGCGGTGAACAACTCAACCCCTGGGGATGATGGTAGAACACTCAGCAGATAGATGACAACAAAATCAACGCGTCGCTCACGTCCGTAAAACGCACGATGAGGTGAGTCCTTGATTTCTCTGATACGGTACGTCTGAAGCGCATCGATATTGGTGAAATCTCTGTGCACCAAGGTGTGAGCAGTCCGCATGGATGAATCGAGGGGCGCCTACCGCGGCTCTGTGGTCCAGTTGACATCTGATCGCACGAGCTTGGCGATCTTGGAGTCATGGCTGACTTCTTGTATCTATCAACCTCAGCAAAAGTTAGCGAGTGTTTCATGACACGACAGACGGTGTTGAGCTAACAATGAAGGTTAAGCCTTGATGTATGAACTAGTGAACACAGGGAACAGATTGAGTTGCGTCGATCGCCTGAGAGCACCACTACGTACCACTGCGCCCTCATAAATCTCGAATAGCGCGCGCGAAAGTTCGACTTCCTCTAACATGACAGCGTCGCCTCCGGGTCTGCCGACTCGGGTCACGTCCACAACGCTGTACTTCTCGTCCTCAATACCTCGCAGAGATACATGCTTTGACGGGTAAGGAAGATATCGGTGATGGGTGTGATACCTGGAGAGTGATAAGCAACTGGCCTTCGAGACTGAAAAGCGGGGTGACTCACCATCCTTCTCGATCCTTGTGTAATTTAGCTTCGCAGATTTCTTTCATGTTGGGACCAAAATATTGCTCATCTTCGTCCGTGAGCGGCATCTCGTGAGCGGCGCATTGTAAGTGCGCTTCAATGACGATCTTGCTGTCGAGGTCGACGACGAGGTCATCTGTTCCTCGGTCGAAAAGCTGTTCGGGATTGTTGATGTAATGTTGGTCGATAGGGAGTGTGTCCGCGATGTAAACCGTAAGAGCGTCCCGTGCCCTACGCCCTGCGCGCCCTGCTTGCTGCCGCTATAATCCCACTTTTCATTGAGCTCTCATGAGACCCTGAGCGTGTGCTACATCACTCACAAAGCTTGCAAGACCGCCCATGGGAAAACCGAGCATGAGTACAGCATCCAGCACCCCAATGTCGACGCCAAGTTCTAGAGCATTGGTTGCGACTATACCAAGAAGGTTCCCGGAGAAAGCTTCCCGTTCTATCCGTCGGCGATCCTGCGCAGTTTTCTGTGGTTGAGCGCAACGGCTCCATACTCCGACGGGGACGCACCTCTTGTGAATACCCGCCACGGTAAGACATTACCCGCTCCAAAATATCCAGTCTGCCGTCAGCGGAAAGTTCTTGCCGAAGAGCTTTCATGGCCTGGAGAATCGTGTGAGAAACCTCGATCCGATAAGTATCGGAGAGAAGCTCACCATCTCGCAACTTTTCCTGATCTGTACGCTCAGTGAGCATAGCCCGTTCGGGCTTAGTCGGCGCACACACCTTGCAGAACAGAATCACCCGCACTCCTCTTGCCATGAGGAATCTCATCAGCTGCGTGGCCTCGCCCACGGAACTGACTTTCCCCATGCTCTCATCCATTGGATCCTTCAGCGGTGGATCCCATACCAAAAAGTCCTTACGGCCGGCCGGTGCACCATCCTCGGTGACCTCTTCAACTTGCTAATTTCGGATGAGAATGGGGTGGTAATGGATGCAAAAGCGACACTGACATGTATGCCAGACAGATGTCTCATGTGTTCTCCAGGCTTGGATATAGTCGCACTGCACGAGACGAATCGGACGCGGCGATCTGCAAGAGACTTTTGTCAGTGCCTCAGCACATGGTGTACAAATGGGCGCGCAGCTCACTTCCCACTGCGCAACAGACCCTGCGCAATCTTCTCATCACCTGAGCGACGTGGCTAATGGCCGGTCTCAAAGATGAGCCCGTATGCATCACTTCCACGTAGGTGCACTGACCTCCCAAACGTGCCATGATAGTAATGCAGTTCATCGACGGCCACCAATTTCAGGTTCTTGAGAAACCTGTTTCGCCCGCGGTCAAATAGACTGAGAGTTCAGATAACGGAGAGTTTTACCTTCGCCACGTGTCTTCATGAGGGAGTATGGATGCATGAAGCATATCCTGTAGCAGGGGGACATGGACCCATGAGCTTCCACAGGCGCACATGGACGCCTCCACCGGCAACCAACGGAGATTACACACAAAATTAGTAAAGATAACGGAAGCACTCTCCCTGATCACTGTGATCGTGACCAGTAGTCATGTCAACGCAAGTAATCATGTACTCATCGAACAGCCTACCAGGGCGCAGTTGTTGAGGCGTATCACCGTCGTAGGTAGCTACTTTGATGTGTTGAAGCCCAGGACATGAGTAGAGCAGTTGCTCCAAAGCGGTCCGTTGGTCCTGTGCCAACGCCTGTATCATTGTAATTAGTTTTCGAGGCTTGGTCCCAACGATGAAGTACAAGCCTTCGTTGGATAGATGAAAATAGCTGTGGACTGTGGTTCCGCCTGCAAAAAGCACAACAATGGTACCTTCGGCGCTGTGTTAATAGGAGTGTGCTGCCGACCTGTCCATTGAACAAAAGACTGACCTGGTATATCACACTCTTCCCCGATGCAGTGCTCGTTGACACTATAACGTGCTGAGATCGAGATAATGCTTGGATTGCGGCAACTTGATGGGTGTACAACGAAGTAATCTTCCTAGAATCTCGCAGTGCCTGCGCAATCTCATCGGACAAAGGTGGGTCGAGCGAAGCTTTGACGGGTCAGCCGAATCTATGGCTACACCGCAAATATTCACATACCTATGTGGCCTTCTTTGGCGTCAAAAGTGCGCTGATATGCGATCTGTTGCCTGTACCATTCTTGTTGCAGGAGCTCCTCGACGACCTGGTCTATCGATGGTCTTTCCTCAGGCGCAGGGACCGTTTTGTACTGGCCCGTGGAAGTGGGTTGGCTGGCACCTGGGACGAGACGAGTGTTTGGGTGGACGGGCAGTTGATCTCGCGCAGCGGCCTGAAGCAGAGCGACCGGGTCGTCTCCTTCTGGTGTGGCACTCAGTAATCTGAAACGGCGTGGTTGAGTATGTCACGAAACCCTCAAAATCGTAGGGTCTTACTCGTTGACAGCCTCGACGAAGCGACCATTACGCCTCTCAACCAGCTTCTTAGTGGCTGCAGGGGTCAATGCAGGGGGTGGAGCGTACGCAAATCCAGCGTTCGATGAAGGTTTCTTCCCCCGGGAGTTGTCGATGAAGTCTAACACTAGAACGTGCTCGTCTAGGTCTACATCGTTCACTCGTGACGCCGATGATTTCGCACTGTTTTGGAATGCAGAGAAGTCGGGGGAGCGTTCACGACGAGAACTGCTCCCTTGCTGGGTACTATGTATCTTCAGCTCATCTCGTGGGGTGTACGCAAATTTCACAGTCTCCGGTAGCAATGCTCTGGAGTTTCCGATCAGCGGGTGAGGGTATAGGGATTGATGTGAATGAGCTCACTTGAACTCGGCCACTTTTTCGAGTTCCAGTGGCCTGTGAATGTCGTGAAAAGAAACTCAGTAATGTATACTCTTAAACGTACCCATGCAGCAGGGCCTCTACGGACGTCCGGACGACGGGAAATGTAATGGCGAGGTTCTTCCTTGACGAGCAGAACGCAAGAACAGTGTTCAAAGACTGCGCACCTCAAGCTCTGAGCACCCAATCGTACATTTATTGTCTAACAGATTTACCTTGAATATCTGCAGAAGGGAGGGATTGGTAGGTGCGTCTGAGCTATGCGCCTGTCGGGATTGAGAGGCCCCTACCTTAAACAACTGAGGGAAATGTCACTTAGTGAGCTCACCTCCCGGGGAAGTAGTAGTCAGCATACATGATGGAAGTATTCGGGCCACTCTGGTGCCTCCTCCTGCTTCTGAGCTTTCTTGGTCTTCTGCGCTTTGGTTGCTCGTGGCTTCTTGGTGGGATTGCTGCCTCCGGGATTGCTTGGAGTACAGTCACCGACTCTTTTGCGCGGGATGGTTGACATGAGAGAGAAACTGACGAGGTGCTCTTTTCTCGGGAGGAGGATATGATATTTACGAACAGGGCGGAGCAGTACAGTACAGTGCCTGTGGAGGGTGGAGCTGAGCTGAGCAAGGCGCCGTATTGCAGGCGCCAACGTTCGCTGACAGCTCAAAACGCGTCGACGACGGACGCGTCCGACGTCACGGGACCTCACTTGCCTTCACCCTCCATCCTCGCTGGTACGCCTCGACCCCTGCCACGCCCTCCGCCTGCTGCTCCCTGACCTGCTGCGCTATTGCAGCGATTCGTAGCATCATCCAGCTGCCACGATGCGTGTCACCCTTCCCCGACTCGTCCGCGTGATTCCGCGCTCGCAGGTCGACCCGTCGTTCCGTCCACTCCCACAACCAAACCCCACACACGTCCCGCGTCCAACCCTCATCCAGATTCTGCAGAAGCGCAGGCAAGAGGCAGGTGATAGCTTTCCTGAGAACATCCGGATCGAACCCACAAAGTCGGAGATGCGACCTGAGATGCAAGGCCTGCCCTCTCAGGCAAAGAAAACGCTCGTGACGATGATCAAGGAGCATTAGTGGGAAGAATGTTCATGGTACGTGTTCAAGTTCTTGAAAGCGAGCCCAGTTTGAACTCCAAAATACACGCAGTCTCGTATTCCACTCGTTTGTCTTTCTGGGAGCCTCCCTTAGTCCAGCTCTTAACCAACTTGCTACATGTAACGACCCGGATTTAATGTCCTTGTCCTGCTTCGCCCGCCCTCTCAATTTGCGCGTTCCCTGCCTTCCTTGAGGGTCTTTCAAGCACCTCGTTGAACCACTCCTTGTATTGCATGGGTACCCCGTGGCCCGCCCCCTCTCGAATGATGAGCTCGGCTTCTGGCATGTCTTGCTTCAAGAGCTGGCTGTTCCTAGGGTCAATGAGAGTGTCCGTATCCCCTGTCACAATTGCGACTTTGGGTATAGCCGACGAGATCCTCCGTAGTCTTTCCGGGGATACGTGGTGTGTCATTGCCGCAGCCATCTGAGACAAGGAGCCGACAAGTGTTTGTGGGGGGTGACAGCGATTCGCTCGCGGTACGCCTAAAGTACCCAATGAGTGAAGCGCATCAAAGCACATATGGGGACTAACTATCGTTTGAAGCTCTCTGTTCGTGCGCCCCTCGGGATCTGAAGGGTCTTTGGAGTCGAGCCATTCCTGAGGGAACAGCGTCTCCAGGACGAGTGGGATCCTGTCTTCTGGGTTGGACACCATCATCGACCTCAACAAGTTCCTTGTGCCCACATACTGAATGGTTATCAGTGACAATGCTGTGTAGTCCGGAAGTTATGCCTTACAGAGGGCAGCTCAATCAGACGACGTCTCCCAGGCTTGGTGACAACCAAGGTGAGCGAAGCGGTACGTTCAAGGATCTTCTCCGCAAGTTCTAGACTCAACATAGCGTCCAAACTTTGATAATTCGTTGCACCAAGTTGCTACGTACCTTGTGCAATCATACCGCCCAGAGATATGCCAATGACATGAATCTGACGCTTTTCCGTCCAGCCAACAAAATCCAGCAGCGTCACGACATCTTGGGCCATCCCCTCCGTGCTATAGAGAGTCAGATTGAGGACTAACCCTCGATGGGCGCACGTACGTGTATGGCCCACGAGGAGATCCGCTGTTTCCAACGCCCCTGTTGTCAAATACTAGAACAGAGCACTCCGGCTTTCTCCCGAAGTAATCGACCTGGGATACCCATCCTGAAGCGGAGGCGTTCAAGCTGCGAGGCTCGGTTCTATTGTTGACTATACAGGGCCGACGGAAAGCGGACGCACCCCATGATAAACACAATTTTCTCCAGACCAGAGCCATGGACCTCATAGTACAACGAGTGGCTTTCTAGGGGGTTCGCATCTTGGTGTCTGATGTGTGTTACGGGGCACAAACCCTTGCGCGTGCACGTCGTGGGGTCGAAGATGGTTGGAGGAGGTTGCCAATCGGTTGATGAGCCGGAAGGGATGGTTTCGCCAGTCATGGTTCAGCGTAGAGGGGGCTGGATAGAGTGAACCTGAGAGCCAATTTAAATAGGAGACATGCAAGCCTCCTTCGAGTCGGAGACTCCTGTCATGTCGCGTACCGAACCCGGCCCGGTTGGGCCCATTGCCTCGCAAACATATGCCACTCAGAGCAGTGGCGTGTTGGCCGTCTTGCACACTCTCCACAAAATCAAGACGAACGGAGAATAGGGCGTTCGCCAAATCCGCTGTATATAGCCCTTGGACCTCGCATATGTGAGTGACCTTTTGGATCACAGCCTACAGGGGCCAGGGCCGTGTCTACATCGGGATAATACTGGACTTTGCCGGCGCATCACTGGCCTCGACAGTGTCCGCATTCTACACAGCGTTGTGTATGTACTATGTGGGTCACTGGGTGGAATGCGGTCCGCGGACCCTTCTGTGCCACCGCTGCGCCTTCGAGCCGCACTCTCTGTCTGATAGAACTGGCTTTGATTCTGCCCGTCCCACGAAGTTTGCGGCACCATCATGGAGCCCACGGGCATCCCCAACAAGTCATTCACAGCACGTGTTGCCAACTTCCACCGAGGCTGTTTGGATACATCGCATTTCCCTCTGCCACAAGTGGCCGCGGGTCCCATACAGCGGAGCATGTGTCTATCCTTGGATTCCTAGGAGTCTCAACTGTTCTCAACGCCGTCCAATCGCAACACAGAACTGTGTGCGCAACTTCGTCAGAAGAAAGTATATGTACCGCCAGTCCTGGTGCCTACGATCCCCGTCACTCTTGGGCTCGTTCAGATACTCGAAGGCAACACGGGTCTCTGAGGTTGGTGAGTACATACGTCGTCATGAATCGTCACAGGGCACGAGCGGTCGCTACATGGTGATATTGTGAAAGTATAGGCTCGTTCATCGGATCCAAATGTTCATAACTTTCCGCAGCTATATCTGTATCGCCTTCAAACGCGAATAACGAATTCCGGGGCCCAAGAACCACGGCTGCACCGATGAAGAGCACAGAGACGGAGGTTGTCGACTGAGAAGAAGACGTTGTGGAATGTCGGGTGGTGTTGTGCCTGGACCATTTAATTAGTGAGTATCAAACCCCGACCTTAGGGAAGAGGCTTACAATGGCTTTTGAAGTCTCATCTGCAATCTTCTTGGCCAGCGAGTGCAGTGACACGGGAGGGCAAAGATTGGTTGTCCTTCGGACTGTTATCTGGCGCGTGTATTCCGTCGAGCAATGTTGAAACTGCAACGCGTCGTGAGCTTTGTCTCATGTCAGTTTGGGTACTCACATGGATCCTGATTGACAGCTTGGTCGTAACATCGCTTGGGATGGGTGCTTCGCCGGCTATAAGGCGACAAGAGGATAGCAGGTCTTGAAGCGACACGCCCGGGGTGGGGGAGGTGATGTCCTTAAAGTGGATTGTGCATGGCTCAAAAGGTGACTCCCTACGACCGCCGACGTATGGTTCGAGGGGCAAGGGGGTACAGGGCTCTGGGAAGGGGATGCATAGTCAACATGGTGGAGTGCATCAAGGCCGAACAACAACTCACCGTCGAGCCACTGACCGTACCATTGGAGAAAATGCTACCCCAAACGTCATCCTCCCAACTCGGAGCCGGAGCGTCGCCTGTAGCATTTGCCCTGCTTGCGGGAGTACTACTACTCCCATTGCCCACGAGACTTTCGAAGTCGACAGCACCGTTCGCACCCACTGGGATACTAGATGAACTGGTCACAGCGGATCGGTCCTCGATACGCTGTGAGTCTCGGAGGTACTGGTCGTGTTCTTTCTCTACGCGATCGCCCAGCTTCTTGATAACATCCATGAACCTTTTGAATTGAGAAACGGTCAACACTGTGAAGCTGAAATTAGAACAGGGCATGCTGTAACAAGGAATGTCTCCCACATGGTCCCATCGACATCGCCCATAGCTGAGGAAGCACGAGGGTTGCAACAGCCTCGCGATCAACCTTCAGGCCCATCGCTTCCTGTACAGCCAAAGTAGCCATCTGCAAAAATATAAGGACACGAGTAAGGACACAGCTACAACATAGCATACCGTCACTGCGGGTTCTTTCGTCCGAATTCTTGATAACAACGGTACTAGTTTTTGAGTTAAACTCGACTACAAGAACGTGGTCAGTGAAGCTTTCGACCTTTGGCACTTCGAAGAGCTTACTTGATCGAGGGTATGTACCATTGACAAGAAAGTTTCCAGCGTCGCCACTTTGACTGACAGCATACGTGTTTTCGTGAAGACCAACTAGTTGCATATCAGAATGTCAGATCGACTTTCCATCTTTCCTCCATGATCCCCAGACAACTCACAGCAACTCGTGGGAACAACACGCCTTGTACCTCCGCATAGTCGATGGTCTCACAAAGGTTGGGGACGGACTTGAGGGCACGTTCTTGCACCTGAAACAGACTGGTGATAAGGTTGAGGCGAGAACGAGGTCAGACGTGGTCCTACGATGGAGTGCTCGCTCTCTAGCGCGTTGTAGACAAGAGGCAAGACATCTAAAAGAAAATAAGAATAAGTGACGCGACCTCAAAACTGAATCCCGAGTCCTTACGTTCTCGGAATACAGGCTTCTCCGTCTTCTGCTGCAGCAAAATCAAGTTGTCGAGCAATGTAAGCATGTTCTGCGGGGGCTCTTTTATTGCAAACAGCGGTTTGAGGCTGGGCAATACGAGGGTCGCAAACTGCGTGGACGAGAGCACTTGCGCGATGGCAAAGATGTTGGGGAGGATGTAGGGTAGAAGGTGGGTGTCTTTCATCTACTCCTGTGTTTAGCGTCAACGCTCTCAAGAGCACGAAAAGACACTCACTTCTTCCAGCAGCGAGGGAAGGATCTTACGCGTCCGAAGACCTTCCGAGAATTTGTCCAAAACACTTGTCAGGCCCTTCATAAACGAGATCTTCTCTTCACGAGTCTTCGCGGCAAAATTGGACCGGTCCAGGAAGCTCAGTGTTGAGACAGGCAAAGACGAGAAGAAAGGATGCAGCGGGAGGTCTGATGGACTTGGCCGACCATGAGGTTGTCTGGTGATGAGGGCGCTGAGGAGTGCTAGACATGTGTTTCAGAATTTGGTTTTTCAAGCACTAGTGTAGTAGGCACTCACAACGCAAGTCTTGCTCCAATCGTTCCATACCGACCAAGGGCTTACCGGCATTCTCCCGCAAAGACGACAGGCTGCCATGATTCTTGAAAGGCGGGTTTCCTTTGCAATGTACCGCATAAATTAAGCAGCCAAGTGAGTACATATCAGACGCGGGATCGAGCACTTCGTCGAGCGCGTATTCGGGGGCTGTTCGACCGAATCTTCAGAATCACGCAGGCACGGACGTCGCGACCGACGTACCAATGTAGTCGAATGAACGCTGAGTGTATGTCGACGCACGTCCATCAAAGGTCGGATATTCCCACCGGGGAGCACTACCGTCTGGTCGTGATAGAGCAATCGTTTGTCCTAGGCCCGAAAGCTTCCAGTCGCCCTGTTTGACCATGAGCACGCGCCGCTGATCTGGCACAGAGCGGAAGCGTACCGCACTATTGATGATAATGCTTTCCAGGTTAATATTTGAGTGTAGAAGGCGGGCGGAGCCGTGCATGAAGGTCAGGCCTTTGCATAGCTGCAGTATACCCTTCTGGATCTAAACGAATCCAATCAGATACAACAGATAGAGCAGCAGTTATGCGGCGCAACTAACCTCGACCTCGTCAAGTTCCACAAGTGGCATATACTGGAACGAGCCAGGGACCGAGAGGTGCAGAGACGCGAGCACAGGCTCGGTCGCGAAGATGAGTTCCGTCCGAGTTTCTTCCAGGGGTTCCACAACCTCTTCAAGCCTGCCGTCAGCCCTCTACATCCAACGCTGCCCACCAAAACCTCCCGGCTCACCTAGCACGGACGGGTGCCTGAGCCTGCTCAGCGCGGACGCCTGCCCAAGTACCGCCCCATAGTCTCAGCCTCCCTGCCCTCACAATCGCCAATCGCAAGCCCCGCACGCACGCACCTCAGCCTTGAGCACCTCCAACGTCTTGTCCCGCGACTGCGGACCCATCCGCTCCATCTCCTGGCTCTTCTTGTCCGCGGTCCACACCGAGACGCGTTTGCCCGTGACCTTGTGCGTCGCAGGCTGCACCCGCCAGGGCCCGATGCTGAACGGCGGGGGCGCGGCCGCCGGGGGCAGCGAGCCCGCCGCGGAGCCCCCAGGTGTAGGGGTGCCTG
Organism: Epithele typhae; assembly: GCF_022376455.1. Lineage (NCBI taxonomy): Eukaryota > Fungi > Basidiomycota > Agaricomycetes > Polyporales > Epitheliaceae > Epithele > Epithele typhae. The sequence continues at coordinate 5,952 of NW_025954491.1, read as the reverse complement.
TCCTGCTCCCGCCGACGACGGACGGCGCGGCGGTGCCGATGGTGTAGTTTTGGGAGATGTTTGTGCGGGCGAAGAACGAGGAGGCGGCCGCGAACATGGTTGACAAGAGGATAAAGAAGCAGTAGTATTCGCGGCACAAATGGTAAGCGCAGCAGACAGGAGGTGCGAGGATGGCGAGCGCAGCTCGGTGGCCGCGGAAGCTGAAGAGTGGTTCGCGTGCAGCACTGCGCCTTCCTCTCCATCCCCGCCGGAGTCGGCGCTTTCGCCCAGTCAATGCACAGTACGGGCGCCAAACGGCTCAAAAGCACAAGCAAGTACCAGATGCCGCGGATCCACAGCAGCGATCCGACGTTTTATTTAAAGTAGCCACGTATGAGCGGGATGAAAAACCTGCGTGCAGGGCTGACCACGGGAGGTACAATGGCTCGTCCAGCGGCCCCTCGTTCCACCCATGAATTCGCTGAAAAGACATTTAGTACGCGAGCATCATGACATAAAACCAAGTACTCACTACATATTTGCCCGATGACTACGACGAAGAGCATTGCCCATATAAATCCAGTCCTCCCTCCGACCTTCCGCCCTGTGCATGCACCGTATACTTTCTCAAGAGCGATCCCTGCTGCCTGCAGTACGAAGAAAGCCACCATCCTCCAGTCTATGCGCGCGCCACCCAGCCAGAATCCCACTTCGTGATATAATCCCGACGCCAGGAACACGCCGAACAACCTCCCAACATCACCTGCGACCCACGCCCCGGGATAACCTCCGATGACCATGAACGTATGGCGGAGAGTCTGGTGCCACCGCCTCGACCAAAACTCGTGCAACGAACGCGCCAACCACGGACGATCGTGACATGGAGGCCACGCCGAGGGTGGTTGGCCGCACAGGCCCACTCCGACCAGCGACGCGAGGTCGTACCACAGCTCGATCCCGAGCACGATGCACAGCCCAATCGATACATGAAGCAGCGTCGATACCGCGTAGCGTTGCAAGGGTGGAAGCCACGGTAAAAATATCGTGCCACCCGTGGGGGTGATTCCTGGAAGAAGTTCGAGGAGGGAGTTGGCGGCGTCCACGATAAGGTAGGTTCTGACGATGGAGAGGGAGGTGGTTCTGAGATAGGTTCGTCGATCCAGAGGCCGCCGCATTTCCGGGAGACGGACCCCTTGCCCAAATTTCCATCCGATGCCTCGTGCGGCGGAGCCGACCTCCCATGCGTCTGAAAGCCATGGCGGTATGAAGTTGCTGTCCTTCACGTAAGGGATCCGGCAAGCGAGAGTGTCTTCTCCCTCTTTCAAGGCGCCCTCTGGAATGATCGCCCAGTATGTTGTATGGGCCGACAAGGTCAAAGCAGCAAGGCCTGAGACACGTTAGTGATACCTACCTGTTTACAATATACAACACCTACCTCTGACCCAGTCAAACCACCCTGCATAGTCATTGCCACTCAAGAAGAGGGTGACCGATCGTATGTAAATCGTGATGGCAACTGGCAGCAGGCAGAGTCGACGCAGGTAGGTGCCTTCTCTTCTGGTCAAGTACGCCATTGAGAAATACAGGGTCAGGACGGCCAAAAAGTACGGCACTGCTAGTAGCCAGGACAGAGATCGTTTGTGCCAGTCTCGAAGTGCAGCGTAGAGTTTGTACGCTCTGGCGTCATTTTCCATGACTGGAACTGGGACAACGTCAGTAAACCTCCTAATCAGCCGCAAGGAACGTACCGGGTAGAACGAGGAATGGGGGGGGGGGGTGAATACACGCGTAACTCTGCCCGCTCCTGAAGTATGTTGCTCAGATAATTGACGACACAAACAGGGGTAATCAAAGTCCACGTGTGCCGTAAGATTACGTGGAGCTAGCGATAACGGCATCAGCGGTTACAATAAAACGCCGCGGAAACACTTCGCCTACTTTGAGCACTCCGCCCCCTTTAACGCCACGTACACGAGCCACCGGGAAGATGGAAGGACGAGTCGCCGAATTGGGCTGAGCTGAGTGGGAATGGTCGTTGCTCCGCCGATCCCTCTTGAAAACCACGCATCGGCTGCGCCAGGGAATCAGAATAGATCTTCAAAGGCCCGCGGAGAAACAACTTACTGCACATCTGTCCAAACCCAACCACGAACAGAGCCGCCCACATGAACCCGAAGAACCCGCCCACCCTTCTCCCCATCACCTCCCGAAGAGTCTTCTCCAGCACAACCCCCACGGCCTGCAGAAGGAAGAAGACGAGCACCCGCGCGTCGAACCCTACGCCTGCGGCGGTGATCCCCAGTTCGTGCACCAGCCCGGACGCCAGGAACGTCCCCACCGTGGCGCCCGCCCTGCCCGCGACTGCGCGTCCGGGGAAGCCTCCATATACGAGGAAGACGTGCCGCAGAGCCTGGTGCCACGCGCGCGACCAGAACGCATGCAGCGACGTCACATGCCAAAGTCCCCCGGTGATGGGCGGCCATCCCGCCGGGCTCTGGCCGATACCGAGGACAGCGAGAAGGGCGAAGGAGTCGTACACGACGCAGACGCCGCAGTGAATGAGTAGACCGAAGCCCAAATGGAGGACGGTAGAGAGGGCGTAGCGCGGGAAGGGCGAGAGGTGGGCGAGGAAAATCGTGCCGCTGGTGGGACCAACGCCTGGAGTGAGCTTGATGATAGTGTCGATGAGATCGATAGCGAGAACGTTGTGAACGAGGTTTTTCAGAGCGTGCACGACAAAGGGACGGCGGGACAAGGGCTGGGTTGGAGGAGGGACGTAGATATATTGTCCGAAGTCCCATCCGATACCGCGCATAGAAAGTCCGACCTCGAGCGCATCGCATAGACCGTCGGGAAAGTGGGCGAGGAGGCCGGTGCGGTTGGCATTATTACTCCGAATGGGGCCCTGCTGATCGTTGACTACCTTGAGCGACTGCTCGGTCATTTTATGCCTCCCATTCTTTGCCCATGCGAAATCTATAGCTTTGGCTATGCAGACCAGGGCAATTATACCTGCAGTATGACGAATAAATCAGTGTATCTCTCACCCGAGGCATATAAGTAGATGACAAACCTCGATCCCACTCATACCATCTCAACCGCGGATTGGCAAAGGTATATCCCCAAGTGCATCTGACGGCCATTGCAACCACCAGTGGCAGGAGGAGTATTCTCAAAAGACGTGTGTCTCGTCTGCGAACGAGATATGCCATGAAAAAGTAGGGAATGCAGTATGAGAACACCTGCGGAAAATTCGTCCATGTCACGATGCGTCGGTCTTCCTGCCTGGGCACAAACTCTCTAGAGGCGAGCTTGACGGCATAGAATATTCTGAAAGCGCGCACGACGTCTCATTTGTCAGCGCTGCCCCCGCAAAGACAAATAGCCAGATCTCTGACTCACTGATCCATGAGGACTGAAGCGCTTGCAGATGAAGTCAAATTGCACCAAGAGCACAGAAGAGCAGTCGACGCCTAAGTCCACAGCCCTGGTCGCCACTTGTGCAATCTGTGCGAACAAATTCGAATGCGAGACAGTGAGACCGGAACATCCAGGAGAGCCGACGTATGAGGAACGACGTGGCACTCGTGGTGTGTCGTCGAGCACGCCGGATCATCAACCACTCACCCGTATCCTCAGGACCTCTGGATGACTGCCCGCACTTCAAGTTGAAAGATGGCGTTGAGACAAGGAGCGGCTTCTTGCCAGGCTCCAGGATGGGCGGGGCAGGAATGGCTTCGGCGAACCAAGGAAAATTCAAAATTCAAATTGGCAACGGGGTCTGGACAAATGATCGGGGTTCCGGGTCTGACCGATCCCGACGTCATCGGTCCCCGATCCGCGTCGGGTGCCTGCCCTCGCTCGTGGTGGCAGTGTGTCCTGTGGTTTTCCGTCTTGTCCGCCCAATCGCTCGCGCTCGGGAGGTGCAATACGGCCAGCAGATCGACCTGCGGCTAATGCACCGCCCTCCTGGACGACATTGCCGCCCTTTCTCCAAGTGGGTATGCGCCCTTTTGGCAAGTTTGGCTTTGAAGAGCAACATGGAGAGTATGTGTTTTGTTCAATGGATAACGCAAGCCTACCGTGGACAGAGCAGAGATGTTCTCCGTGCACGGTACCACAACATCTAAACCTTCCACGCACCCGAAAGTGCCAACGAACGGAGCATGATACATGAACAGAAAGTATTGAGAACTAGGTAAGCTTTTGGGGGTAAGAACGGCTGGCATATGCGGGAAAACAACAGGTCGTAACGGTCGTAAAAGGAAAAGAGAAAAAGATATAACTTAGGTGAACATACAGCACGTAGACACACAGTCGTAGGCGGGACCCAACCTGAACAAGCGTTCAACGGTTGGGACGCAGGTACCGTTGCACATCGTTCAGCCCAAGCGCGGGGAAGGGCACTCCGCCCATGGCCAGGATCTCGCTCTGCAGCGTCCCGTACTGGTCCGTTGTGATCTGCAGCGGCACCTCGTACTTGAACATCGGGAAATTCTCGAGATGGCTGGGTGGCAGGATAAGAAGCCGCAGAATGTGCTGAGAGATGGGACAACCAATTAGCACGGTTCACGCAGCATGGCTCATCATGATCAACTTACCTCGACAGCAACCACGTTGTGTACCTTCCAGGTCGACTCCCGCGCCGCCTCGCCTGCTTGAACTTCCAGTCGGAGGTACGCGGTGCCCTCCTGGCTTTCGTCCGCGAGGTAGATGTCCGCGCGCGAGAGGACCTGCTCGCGGATGCTGATCTGCGCGCCGAGTGAGATCCACGTCTTCTGCCGCTTCACGAGCGTGAGATGCGCGTTGTGGGACAGCAACCGCGCGAGTGCAGGCGCACTAGGACATGCAATCTCAAGGGCGATCGAGATGACCTCGCCCGACGCAAAACACTTGCTGTCCGGCATCGTCACCTAACGGCCGCCGCAAACGAGGCACAAGGCGGATCAAGGCGGAAAGGAAGCCGAGGCGCGTTGGTGCAGGTCAAATTGAAGAGTGACTCAGTCAGCGCCTAGGTTAGATCACAGGGACGCAGGCGGGCGCACCGAGATCTGCGGTAGGTCATCCCGCCGGCGAGCAGCTTCCTCCAGCTTGGGGTTCCAGACGGGCATGAGAGGGACGGTGCACATGCGTTCCAGAGAGTTTTCCACGTGGGCCCACGGCAAGGCTTCTACAGGTGGCAACGTAGGGCGTGTCTTTGGGAGGTAGAGCACATGCGTCGAGAACCTACGTATAGGTGCAAGAGTGAGCGCGCCATGGAGCACGTTCTTTGGGCAGCAGAACACACCTTTCGTGGCGCCGGAAGCTCTTGCGCGTGATGTCAACACGGAACGTGTAGAAGACCTCGGTCGTGATGCCCGGCTGGTACACAGTGTACGACGGCGGAAGCAGGTCGGCCCCGTCTGCAGTGAGCTCCGGGAAACGAATCGCGAACGGGTAGTCGCCCCGCAGCGTCTCGCTCTTCCCGGCCGCGGTGAAGAGCACGGCCTTCTTCTTCAGAATCACCGCACGACTCACACCCGGCACGGCGACCGTCGCGTGTTGGGTCGCGGACGTATTAATCGCACCTATAAGCTGCGCGCATGCACACCTTATCAGCTGCTGCTTCTCCCCACGCCCGCGCGGAGAGGCCTGCCCGCGTGCACGCACGCGAGCCGCGACCACGAACGACACTATGAGCGGCGGACTCACCGACACCGACAGCTCAAGGACGTGCGAGCATTGCTTGCGGAAGGTGACGATCCCGTCGACGGTGCCCTGTGAACCGTACGCGGGGAGGACGAGACCCCAGTGAGGCGGATGGAGGCGGATCTCAAGATGGTCGGTCTTGTAGACGTGCTTGGCGCCCTCTGGCGCGGCGGGCGCAAGCCCTGTGGGGTGGTGCTCGGACTGCAGCACGCGCTCCGCCGTGGCGGGCCGCTCTGAGTAGAGTGGGGAGGGGGCGGAGGGCGAGACGGGGGAGTAGATGGGGGC